>NC_043014.1:1625466-1637966 GCF_006345805.1 Octopus sinensis
GTTATGCAGGTGGCATGTGACAAGAAGATGGATATATATATACACACACATGTACATGGTCTGATCAATAAGTATCCGAACTGTTGCCATAGAAACGAAGCTAAAGCATACAGAGTGAAGCCACTTGGCACAAATTGACCTTGAACTCTGATGTGCATGTGCACTAAGTTTTAACGTTCTAGCTCACTTCTGCTGTTTACAGCAGTGCTTAGAAGGAACGTGTGTAGTGTGTGATCGTTGATTTGACAATGACAGAGAAAGTTGTCATGGCGATACATGCTCAGAGGTCTATGCAAAGTTGCAGAAAGTGTATGAGCCACACACAAGTGTATGAGTGGTTCAGGTGTTTCCCAGATGGCTGAAAAAATATTGATATTGACGAATGTTCTGGGAGACCTGAACCCAGCAGAACTGAGAAAAACATTGCAGATGCGAGTGCAGCTGTGAGGGGAAATCGTCGAATCACCATCCGTGAGTCATCAGAGGATTTGCAGATTAGTTATGGTTCAGTTCAGTCCATTATCATTGAGGATTTGGGTATGAGACACGTGTCTGCCAAGTTTGTGCCAAAACTGCTTTCAGCTGACCAGAAAGACACTTGGGTTTCAGTTGTGAAGTGGTTGACTTTATGAAGAGCAACCAGCTTTTAAAAACCATGCCAAAGCAGAGATTGGAGCTTGGTACAGCCCTCTCACTCATCTGTTCATGTCAAATAGTCCAACCCATTCCAGCATGGAAAAAGGGATATTAAATGATATCACTCACACACACACTTATGTACAGAATTCTAGCAAGTGCATGTTGGACATTGCTGTTAGTTTTTTTACATTTTGAATTAAATTCTGCCGACTGTCAGTTCTGTTGTTGACTGTTCCCAAGAACGAACCCAGTCAACTGCAGCAAATCTGCTGACCAAATTAGAAAAGATTATTCAGTGAGTGGTTGGCAGGACTGGCAGCGCACTGGGCTGAATGTCTAATGGTATTTAGAGATTGTATATGAGGGGATTGAGACTTGTTGGGTTCAACTTGGGTTTACCTGTTGCTGGGGTTGTTGAAAGTAAATATCAGTTAGGGTTATATAATACATGACATTTAGTTGTACAAAATCATGAAATACAAACTGCAAATACAGAAGGAAGAAAAATTCTTTTTGTATGCATTTTGATTTATTTGTTAACATAGAAAAGAGCTGACTGTTTAGCCTTGTATATAAACTCTCAAGTATTGATGGTCTGATACGAATGCCCTGAGTCGACACTGTGAATTATTAGGGAATAGCAAGGACATCAAGTTGTAAAAAGCAAGTAAAAAGAAAACTTTGATATATGGCATTAGGAAGGGTATCCAGCTGTAGAAACTCTGCCAGATCAAGATTAGAGCCTGGTGCAGCCATCTGGTTTGCCAGCCCTCAGTCATTCGTCCAACCCATGCTAGCATGGAAAGCAGACATTAAACGATGATGATGATACCACCACAACAACAACAGTGGCCAGTTTTCTCTGTTGTTGTGTATCAAATGAGAAGAGTCTGCAACAAGTGGTGAGTGAAGGAGAAAGGTCTGAAGCTGCCAACCATGGGAAAACAGACAACTTTCAGTATGAAGGTGTGTTCCTCTCACTAGAAGTTTAACCCTTTAGCATTTAAACCGGCCATATCCGGCCAAAAGTATTCTGCCTGTTTTATGGTCAAATTGGCCATATCTGGTTTCTCACACCGACCCTACAATATTGTTTGAAAAATTAACAGCTACCTCATTGAAATCTCATAGCTACAAGGTAATGCATGATTAGTTCAAAACAATTAGGAAGAAAAAGCATTAATTTTGGCAGAATAATGTGAACAGTAAAGGGTTAAATCTTGCTGAAGGTGACCAGCTTTTATTCCCTCAGGGGTCAGTACAAGCATCTTATCCGCTCTTCCCCCAGAATAATTTGACAATCTGTTTCATCATCTTTACACTCTAAATTCAAATGCTTTGGAGATCAATATTGCATTCCATCCTTTATGGGTTAAAACCATGCACCAATCAAAAACCGAGGTTGATTACACCAACTCCTCCACCCTTCCTACCCTCATAATAATTTGAAGCTTTATGTTTCTGTTTAAAATTATTTCATACCATATCTACACTACCACCACCACCAGTGCTGGATTAACCATTAAGCTAAGTAAGCACGTGCTTAGGGCATCAAGGGAAGGAGGGGGCACTACAGAAATGGTTATTGGTTTACGGTACAAAAGAAATCACTATAAACTTGCTAAAATAATATTCGGGATGCCTTTATCTCTACTAAGTATAAATGGAGATGTGTTACCTAAGATTAATTGTGAGGATTTGATTCAAAGACTTTGCCATTCAAAAAAGTAGGAGGAAACTTTCCAAATATAAATAAAGTGGAATTAGACAAAAATAAACATTATTTTCCCTCTTACTGTTTTGTTTCGTTTAGAAAAATAAAAATTTATTTCACGGTTTGATTATAAATTACATAATCTTTTTATGGGGACACCAAAATCTTTTGAGTGCTTAGGGCCTCGATAGGACTTAATCCGGTTCTGGCCACCACAACAACCAGAAGTTACCACACGTAACACCATCATTGTTACTGCTACCACGAGTAATACTACTACTACAACTACCACTAGTACTGTGACCACCACAACCGACTGTACTGTCAGAATCCTACTATGACCACCACGACACGACCGTCAACACTTTCACACCAAAAGAAAAACAAACAAAATTTATATTTGAAAAGAAACAAGAACAGCAAATTTACCAAATAAAAACAACAAACATAAAATAAATAAATGACTAACCCTTTTTAGTGTCGGCAGAAGGCGGGAATTTAAAGGGGTGGCGAGCTGGCAGAATCGTTAGCACGCCGGGCGAAATGCGTAGCCGTACTTCGTCTGCCGTTAAGTTCTGAGTTCAAATTCCACTGAGGTCGACTTTGCCTTTCATCCTTTCGGGGTCGATTAAATAAGTACCAGGGGTCGATATAATCGACTTAATCCATTTGTCTGTCCCCTCTGTGTTTAGCCCCTTGTGGGTAGTAAAGAAATAGATATCAACCCCGAATGTTCAAATGATTCCGAAAGGATGAAAGGCAAAGTCGACCTCGGCGGAACTTGAACTCAGAACGTAGCGGCAAACGAAATACCCATTTCTTTTACTACCCACAAGGGGCTAAACACAGAGGGGACAAACAAGGACAGACATAGGTATTAAGTCGATTACATCGACCCCAGTGCGTAACTGGTATTTAATTTATCGACCCCGAAAGGATGAAAGGCAAAGTCGACCTCGGCGGAATTTGAACTCAGGACGTGAAGCCGGACGAAATGCTGCGAGCCATTTTGTCCGGCACGCTAACAATTCTGCAAACTCCCGCCTAAAATATAAGACTAGAAATAATAAAAAATAAAAATGACAAAGGATACTGTTTGGAGTGTTCCAGGTGATGTCTGTGATGGTTCCAGTGTTTTCGGCAGAATTGTTCCACTGTTTGGTCAGTTGTACGGATAGTCTACTGCTGCTTGGTTCCGTCTTCTCTTTCATTTGAGGAATGTCCCAGAGAAGGACACTTTCAGCCGACGAAGCCAACATCATGGAATGAAGACCACAACTTCACCTTCTTCGACGTTTGTTCTTTGAAGTTTGCCGCCGCCGCTGCCGCTGCCGGGGAAGACGAACGTGGAACCCTTCTTGCAGGGCGTAATTGACGTCGTTCGGTACTCGAAACCCTTATTAATTAGGGAAACAAACGGGAGACGTCCACAGAAATCTTCCGGAATCTTCGGGAAAGAAAAAAGTCTCGAAACTTCCGAGACTGAAAGGAATTTAAAAATGTCAGAATGTCTCATTCAAATCTCGCGGCAGCGCCCCCTTCCGACACATGTGACTGGCAAGGGAGACGACTATCACAAAACAGCTTAAAACAGTAAAGTTAGGAGTTACCGCCCCTTAGAATTCCTAGCTAAAACAACGAAACAAAAAAAATAAAACGAATGAATTTCATAGTGTATTCATGTATTAGAGCGTCGGAAAAAATATCTTGTAGTATTTGTTCAGGTTTTTCACGTTCTAGGTTCAAATCTTGATGAGATAAGCTTAACTTTTTATCCGTCTGATGTCGATAATAATGTATCCGTGAAAAAACTAAGGTCGGTGTTTTCATTAACACTTTTTTGCTCAAAACTGATGGTTTTGTGCATAAATTAAAAATTATTAGCCAGGAGGTTAGGGAGGGATTTTTTTAATTAGGCGGAAAATGGAGGTGTTTTATTAAGGTAGTGAAAAAATATCTTTTATTTACGCAGCAAAAGTATCTGTGAAAAATCTGAGGTCGATGTTTTTGATTAATACTTTCTTTTACTCAAAACTGATGGTTTTGTGCATAAATTAAAAATTATTAGCCAGACGGTAAGGGAGGGATTTTTTTTAATTAGGCGGAAAGGAGAGGTATTTTATTAAGGTAGTGAAAGAAATATCTTTTATTTAGGTAGCAAAGAAAGCTAAGAGTATTTAAACCACAAGAGTAATAGAGCGGTAAGGTACACGGTAAAATTACGCGAAGGTTGAAAAATTTACAGGGTGTCCATAAATTATCTTTACATATTTTACACTTGTACATTTCAAAATGTAAAGATAATTTATGGGCTCACTGCACACTAACTGAACTCTCGGGTCGGTGAAAAATGTTTAGTCCGTCTCCTCGTCGATACTATAGACTTCTTCACACACACACGCGCACACATACTCTCTCTCTCACACACACACATACACAAGCTCTCTCACACAAACACACACACGCACGCCCACACACATATACACACACACGCACGCCCACACACATATACACACACATACTCTCTCTGTCACACACACACACACACACAAACACGCACACATACTCTCTGGTGGTAGGAGAGTCATTCAGGTAGGAAGTGGACAAACGCAGACGAAGACAGAAGGATCAGGGTAGAAGGAAGAGATATTTGAGAGAACGGAAGGGGAGGAAAGAAAGAGTAAAGAGGGTGGGAGATAAAAGGAAGCTGTTGCGGGATTATTAGATAAAACATGAAAATAAGAAGAAATCCTTCTGGTCACGTGGACAGCAAAACACAAAACAATGGCGTCCATATTCGCTCTCAATATATTCCATCAGATTCGGACGTGAATGTACCAATCGCTGTTGTATTTTCTCCGCGGAGAACAATTTCCCTTTTCAGTTAATGTGTGTTGATAACACACACGATTCATTGAAATAAAGGAACTTCTAGACTCCCAGCTATTTCGATCTGGTTGTGTTTCTTCCATCAAAGCGACCCCCAGATCAATGAATCTAAACAAGAATTTGGGTTTTTGTTTGTAGAAACCTGTCAACAAATTATTTGCTGATGTGTTGATGTCTTGCCAAACCGATCATAGATCGATGATGATTGAATATGTACACCATTGTTAAAATAATAATCAAAGACAGAAATGTTTCTTTATTGTATTACTGAGAGTTAAAAATGGCAGAAGTGACCCCAATTTCTTACAGGTATTATGCAAAAGTTTATTTACTTAGGAAGAAATTTTTCACGATCACACATTAAAGCGAAAAGAAGATTTGGTGGTGCTTTTGATCTTCTATAGTTGGATCCTGACTTGAATTGCAAATCAGATAAAGGTCAGTGTGGATGGCCACGGAGTAACATAAGAGGTGGTGGTCACATCACTTAAAGATGGCGACTGTATGATGAGTATTTATTTCTTTATTGTCCACAGGGGGCTAAACATAGAGGGGACAAACAAGGAGAGACAAACGGATTAAGTCGATTATATCGACCCCAGTGCGTAACTGGTACTTATTTAATCGATCCCGAAAGGATGAAAGGCAAAGTCGACCTCGGTGGAATTTGAACTCAGAACGTAGCAGCAGACGAAATACCTATTTCTTTACTACCCACAAGGGGCTAAACACAGAGGAGACAAACAAGGACAGACAAACGGATTAAGTCGACTATATCGACCCCAGTACGTAAATGGTACTTATTTAATCGACCCCGAAAGGATGAAGGGCAAAGTCGACCTCGGTGGAATTTGAACTCAGAACGTAGCGGTAGACGAAATATCGCTAAGCATTTCGCCCGGTGCGCTACCGGTGTTGCCAGCTCGCCGCCCTCCGTATTATGAGTATTGTCCTACTTTACCCCACCAACAACACTCGCACCATCAACATCACCACCTCTACTACTACTACTACTACTACTACTGCTGCTGCTGCTGCTGCTGCTGCTGCTACTGCTACTACTACTACTACTACTGCTACTGCTGCTGCTGCTGCTACTACTACTACTACTACTACTACTACTACTACTACTACTACTACTAAAGCTGCTGCTGCTGCTGTTGTTGTTGTTGTTGTTATGCAACAAGACGGGTAAGGGTGATTAGGTGATGGTGTAGGGCTTAGGGGCGGGAGACCCCAGACCTTGGAAAAAAAAACTTTGGTCGTCTTGTTGTAGTCGAGGGCTCTTCGTTGATGCCCAACACCACTGAGAGGTGACCCTCGAAGTCGCTGGAAATGGAGATCTCCAGGTCCAAATTCTTGAACGGCTGCTGCTGCCACACTACTGACCATGTCACATACCGCAGCCGTTTCAAAGTGATACCACCACCAGATGTCAAAACTACCACACCAACAACTACAACCGCATCCACCATCCCCCTGGCCGACATCATAATACCCACCACCACCACCACCACCACCACGCTAAATACCATCCGTTCTACATACCATGAATATATCGTTAAATATACACACCGTGGTTAAATGATCTATTTAGCAGGGATTTTTTTATTTTTTCGATGCATACATACGTAAACACACACACACACACACACACACACCAACATACACATACATACACACAAACTTATATATATATATATACATATGTGTGTGTATGTATGTATATGTATATACACACACGCGCACACACACACGCAGACACGCACACACACACGCACACAGACACACACACACACATATATATATACAGAAAGAGATAGACAGACACACAAATGCTTACATGCATACTCATATGTATGTATATTTGTATATAATGTATAAATGAGTGAATGTTTGTATGTATATATGTGTATTTATGTATTATATATATATATATATATCCATACATCTTCTTCTCTCGTCCTCCCTCTCTCTCTCTCTCTCTTCTTCTCTCTCTCTCTCTCATTGTCTATATCTATATCTATCTGTCTCTATATATACATATATACATACATACGTATGTATAATGTGTGCTGTATGTGCGTGTGTGTAATATACACCCTTACTTCCATACACACACACACTCTTACAGAAGTTTCACCGTCCCACCCCACCCCACCCCACCGAATAGATTTACCATTTCCAGTAATGATATCAGGTGTTTAATTCGCCTCCTCCTCCTCCGTCTCCCCCTTTCCCCCACACCTCCCCTAAACCCATTCCAAGGCCACTTCATTTGACCTTACGTATAGCTTCCTGATTATCTCAACAACACCTTTCACCGGTTTTCTTTGCATATGATGTGGCAGTGTATGTGTGTGTGTGTGTGTGTGTGAGAGAGAGAGAGAGAGAGGAAGAGAGAAAGAAAGAGAGATAGAGAGAATTGTGTGTGTGTGTGTGTGTGTTGTGTGTGTGTGTGCGTTCGTGTTGGGAGTGTGTGTATGTTGGTAGTGTTGTTCTGTTGCCTTGGTAGTGTGTGATATTGCGGTCCGTGTTCGAAATTCCGTTGCATCTCGTATCTCGTCGTTGGTTTGAGTTCATATGAATGTTTATCATGATACACACACACACACACGCACACACACACACACACACACACACACACACACACACAGACACACTGATAAACATAAACACGTACACGCACACATATTTATAAACAAACACATATTTATAAACATACATGTGTGCATGTATATACATTGATGTATATGCATATATATATATATATACATACATACATACGTACATACATACATACATACATCCATCCATCCATACATACATACATACATACACACATACATACATACATACACGCACACGTACATACATACATACGTACATACATACATACATACATACATACATACATACATACATACATACATACACGCACACGTACATACACACATACATGCATATATACATACATACATACATACATACATACATACACGCACACGTACATACGTACATACATACATACATGCATACATACATACTATGCAATCATATCCCTTCGGCAACATCGTATAACCATCAGGCGTGGAAGTGCATCCCTTGACCAAGTTTGCTTACATGAGGCTGATAACATCATAAGACTTGGAAAGCAGCTCCTTGAGCAACACTCTTTATCTGTTAACCTAGAATCCATGCCCAAAGAAGTCGCACGACTCTACCGCAACGCATCATCAGATGAAAGGATGAGCAGAAGACTACGCATGGATATGGTAGTAGAAAGCTCCGAGATGATAGTAACACCGATCATCAAAGCAGTTTATCATGGCCCAATAGCCAGATTACTACCTCCCACTCTGAAGGGTATACGTTTGCTATCCAGGAATAGGGAATATCAACCACGTACCTGATGCACAAAAGGATAGAGATGCAGGTAAAGCCGTGAAGTGTAACAACCGATGCAGACTTTATGGAGTTTACACTGAAGATATCACCCACATCATAAGCAGTTGTCAGAAAATGTCATCACGGTGTAATTTACTGATGAGACAGGATGTTGTAGATAGGACACTCTATAATGAAATCCGTCGGAAGGATAATTCCGAGGACAAAGAAATAAGAACCCACAATGTGGTAGAAGCCATAGCCACTCATAATAAAAAGGAATACTGGTGGAATGTCCCAGTGAAGATCTCAATAAAATTTAAGCACAACAGACCTGGTATAATGATTTGGGATAGAGAAGAGAAACTGTGCACAGCTGTGGAAATAAGCTACCCAGCAGATGCTTACACAAAGCTGAAGATCAGTGAAAAAGAGAACATCTGTGCTGAACTATAGAGAAATCTGCAGTTACTCTATCCAGATTACAAGTTCAGGTTTATACCTGCAATTATTGGGACCCTGGGATATGTAACAAACTGCCTAAATAGCTAATTCGAAGACTACAGATCCAATGCATCACTGGAACTATAACACACATACATTTTATTTGTGTGTGTGTGTGTGTGTGTGTGTGTGTGTCCATCCATCCATCCATCCATACATACATACATACATACATATTCTTTATATATGTGTTGATAGGAAATAAGGATAAATCTCAGAGCGAGTTATAAACAGTAGCGGCAACACATCGTGACGTATATTTGCCATTTGAATATGGCTAACCCCTAAGGGTGGATGCCAGCTGGAGGAGGTGTCTTCCTGGGGCTACAAACTACAGTAGCATCCACCCTTAGGGATTAGCCATATTTAAATGGCAAATATACGTCACGATAGGCAATAGCTTTAATATAAAAGTATCTAAAATTAAGACAAAAGTGCCATTGTCTTTGGGGTTGTCCCTGATCACAATCCTTTCTTTATTCATCAATGAAAGAATGTTAATAAGTGTTGTGGACTGAATAGAAAGGTCATCGGTTCGTGTTCGCCAAACAGATCTGTTCTGTGTTCGTGGCCCAGACGTGGAGATATCCTCTAAAAACTCTGATTACGTAACTTTATATATTTTCTCAATGTAATTGCATCAGACATTTTGCACTTGCAGGAGAGTGCACTGGATTAATGTGCAACATAACAAGGACTAATGCAAAGATCAGTGGGATGGGCGTGGGTGGGTGTTCTGTGGTTCCTACTTTTACTCCCTGAACCCTTTTGTAATAAAGCAAAGCAATGAGCGTCCTTCATTCATAAAATACCACAGTTGGGACCAATACCTCAATTACGAACAGTTTCTGATCCCTTAGAAACATCACGTAGAATCCATGATAGAGTATCGATCCCAAATCGGGAATTATACCTACCTGTCAGGTATGCATTACTCGAGGCCGTGACATCTACCAGTGTGTATTTCTTGAAATGCACATATTTGGGATTCTACAGTCTTTGAATGCTACATGTACATGTGGGATTGTCCCTTTCACGGACTGCACATGTTCAAGTTGGTGCTTACCATGGAATGTGCCCACATTTTAGACTGAGCCTCTCTTCGCTTGCACATACTTTGTAGGTTGCATATCTTTTGACTGTGCAGACGTGGGGCTGCACTCAACTGATATTATGCGCATATGGAACGATGCATATCTGGCATGGTGCATACTTTTTTCGACAGGGGTGGTTTCATAAGATAATTGCTTGCAAATATCCACTGCTGTTAGGATTCGGTTGCCTTTGGAGAGCCTATGGATTCACTGATCCATCTATAGTGTTGTTTTTCTCGGAGCGCCCGTTCTTTGCCGATCTTTGTATAGGCCAGTGGTTTGGTAAAGCTTCCATGCTTGAACACAGGCCGTTTTGCTGCATCCTAATTGCTTCCTAATGTTCATGAAGGACACATTTTGCTGATGAAGTGACACGATCTTTGATCTAGTAAATTGGATGATACTACAACGCTTTCCCATAGCAAATTAATGTGTAACGATGCTCGATTATTAAATAAATCAGAGCAGTACGACCAGCCATATGACCACCCATTTGGTTTATTAATTTGCATAATCTTGGTACGATTCTAAACTTAGTTTGCCGACAATTTCTAATCATTTGAAATAATTGTGCCTTAGAATTATTCAAATTGTCGAAAGATATATAAAGCCTGTATCAATCGAAAGAGAAAGAATTCTACATAAACTGTAAAAATTAAAATAATTTTATAAAGTTTTGTTAAAAATAAATTATTGGAGGAATAGAACTCTCAGCATTGTTCTTAAACTTACTTTGGCCAGAGTATGTATGGACGCCTGTATGTATATGTATCTTTATATATATATATATATATATATATATTATATATATATATATATATATATTATATATAATATATATATATATATATATACATATATATATATATATATATTCACACACACACACACACACCACACACACACACACTCAGCATTTTAAAACTGTTGTAATACTTGCAACATTTAATAAAATGATGTAGTACGAAACGATCGTACCAAATTACCGGAGTCATTCTTGTCGCTTATTTTGATTATATACATACATACATACAACATACATACATACATACATACATACAACATACATACATACATACATACATATATATATATATATATATATATATATAATATATATATATATTATATATATATATGCACACATATATATATGTGTATGTATGTATTTGTGTGTGTATGTATGTATGTATGTATGTATGTATGTATGTATGTATGTATGTATGTATGTATGTATGCCTGTGTGTATACTTGTGTTTGTATGTATGTATCATTAATGACAAGGGAACTAGAAATTATGTCATGAATTCCATTAGCTTACGGCTGTTTCTGCCATTAGATGCAATGTGCTCAGAATTGAATGATTGCGCAACGCCTTATAGCTTCACTGGAGTTTCAAAACTGAAGTGAAATTTTAACTATACATAAAATATGTATACTTATAAGCACCTATGATATAGTTGTATTTTGTGGATTTCTGTGTGTGTGTGTGTGTGTGAATATAAAAAAGAAAAAGCAGTAGTAGAAGAACAAGAAGAAGAACAACAACAAAAGCAACAACAACAGCAACAGAAGTAGGTAGGTATCTAAACAACAATGTATCAAGTAAAAAAGAGACCCTCAGAACACTGATGAAGGCCCCTAGGGCCCCAAATCGTTCGGTCCAATCAATCTATTCATACAGAACATGAATAACCGTCCACCTGTAAATCCACCCGATGTTTTGATACCCTACATGTCGTAAAGTACACGATGGCATGAGAGGAGCGGATGTCTAGTGGGGGGTCGTGTGATATCTCTTGGCTATCTCTTGAGATTGTTATCAACATAGGACATAGGGAATCCGATATCTGTAAATGGTGGCGGGCGGGGGGGATATGAATGATATTGTAACACACACACACACACACACATTGGTGCATGCACACATACACATACACACAATGACACAATGGTGCACGCACACGCACGCACAGGGACACACGGGACTCTCTCTCTCTCTTTCTCTCTCTCTCACACACACACACACCTACTCTTTTACTCTTTTACTCTTTTACTTGTTTCAGTCATTTGACTGCGGCCATGCTGGAGCACCGTCTTTAATCAAGCAAATCGACCCCGGGACTTATTCTTTGTAAGCCCAGTACTTAATCTATCGGTCTCTTTTGCCGAACCGCTAAGTGACGGGGACATAAACACACCAGCATCGGTTGTCAAGCAATGCTAGGGGACAAACACAGACACACAAACATATACACACACACTTATATATA
>NC_043014.1:1643508-1651008 GCF_006345805.1 Octopus sinensis
CATACATGCATACATCCATCCATCCATACATACATACATTCGTATATACACACATACATACATACATACATACATTCGTATAGACATACATGAATATAGTTACACATTCGCTTCTATAAGCTAACACACACGCACACAAATATATACATACGCTTGCATTAGCTAAAACGCGCACATGCACTCACGCACACACTTTCCATAACACACACACACACACACAAACGCACACATACACACACGTATACATACGCTTTTATATGCTAACCCGTAAGCTCTCCTTCTCCCTCTTTCCTCCTTTCTCTCCATCTCTCGCTTTCTTACTCTCTCCCCTCTCTTTCACTCTCCCCTCTCTCTCCCCGACACACTAGCATTGTAAAGGGTTCTCCGTCGCTGTTCGACTATAACTGTAACAGTTGTTTGATCACCGGGACCACTGGTTCATTCAATTAACGTTTAAGTGACCGAGTGCACCGCAGACAGATGTACTTTAAGCATAACCCTCAGACAGAATTCGTGTCACACAACATGTGACACGGATGCACTTTAAATTACAGCCAGCGTTCGTTTTATATTATCGTATATGTGGTTGAGTATTCCGAAGCCCCGTGTGCCATTTATGTAACATTCTCAGGTAGAATGAATGTAAAACCGGATGTGACAATGTTGGACTTTTAAGTTAATTTCAATAAAGGCGCAGGAGTGGCTCTGTGGTAACAAGCTTGTACCCCAATCATATGGTTCCGAGTTCAGTCACACTGTGTGGCACCTTGGGCAGGAGTCTTCTACTATAGCCTCAGGCCGACAAAAGCCTTGTGAGCGGAAGACGTAGACGGAAACTGAAAGAAGCCCGTCATATATCTATCTATCTATCTATCTATCTATCTATCTGAGTCTATCGTCAATATTGTCACGCCTCCTTCCTTCAAACGGGAAGGAAGAGCTATTTTCATCATCCTTGTGGCTATGGCGAAAGAATGTATCTGGTGGACGCGTCTGAAAGGATTGGAGACAAACACTTTCCTCTCTGGTCAATCTCTCATCAACTTCTTCAAGTACCACTTGAAAAGGAAAGTGAGAGTAGAGAGGCAAGTTTTGTCTAGCGAATGTTTTAAAAAAAGATGGGTGAATGTAGCAAGAATGGCACGTATGAATGACGAAGCCACCTTGAGCATAGTCCTATGAACCCAGAAATCGAAAACAGAGAGTTGCTTATTTGCAAAAAAAAAAAAAAAAAAAAAAAAAACGAAGAAATATAAAATGTGACTTCATTGACCGAGGTTACCGTGGTCTTTTCCGCAGGCTTTTCTCCACGGGTAAACCTCACCTGTCCTCCCCTTTACACTTCATATTGACATTTCTGTGATAACGATCCCTATTATCATTTTTTTTCCTCTCCCCCCCCCTTTTTTTTTTTTTTTTTTTAACCCCCCTTATTTTTGTCCTCTTTCTCTCCTTTTGATCCTTACGATCCCTTTTGATCGAACCTCCCCCTTCCTTTTTTTTTTTTTTTTTTTTTTTTAATACCTTCAAAAGAAAAGCTCTACCTTGTAATTTGTTCTATCTGTGTGCAGCCCTGTGTGGCTAATAAAGAACATATCTATCATCTGTCTGTCTGTCTGTCCATCTATCTATTCATCTGTCCATCCATCTATCTATCTATCTATCTATCTATCTATCTATCTATCTATCTATCTATCTATCTATCTATCTATCTATATATATTATCTATCTATCTATCATCTGTCTGTCTGTCTGTCTGTCTGTCCATCTATCTATTCATCTGTCCATCCATCTATCTATCTATCTATCTATCTATCTATCTATCTATCTATCTATCTATCTATATTATCTATCTATCTATCATCTGTCTGTCTGTCTGTCTGTCTGTCTGTCCATCTATCTATTCATCTGTCCATCCATCTATCTATCTATCTATCTATCTATCTATCTATCTATCTATATATATATATTATCTATCTATCTATCATCTGTCTGTCTGTCTGTCTGTCTGTCTGTCTGTCCATCTATCTATCTATCTATCTATCTATCTATCTATCTATCTATCTATCTATCTATCTATCTATCTATTTATCTATCTATATATATTATCTATCTATCTATCAATCTGTTGTGTCGTCTGTCTGTCTGTCCATCTATCTATTCATCTGTCCATCCATCTATCTATCTATCTATCTATCTATCTATCTATCTATCTATCTATCTATCTATCTATCTATACGTATTGACTCTTGAGCCACTACTGCGGAAGCTGGCGACTCTGAGGCATCCAGCGAGAATTAGGATTGCGGGACGAGCGTGTCTGCATACGCGGACGACGTCCCGTCATAGTGTCAAGCCACGAGCACATCGAGCGGGTCGGCGAGGACAATGAAAGACTACGAAGCGGTGACAGGAGCAAAAATCAACCGGGAAAAGTCAGTGGGCTTGCGGCTCGGCCCTGGAGAAGAAGCAAGCCCATGCCGCGTCCACCAGTACCTCCGTCGTGGGACGCTGGACAGACGGCCCGGTTGAGTTGCTCGGGGTCTGGTTCGCGGCCGGACCTCCAAATGGAGAAGAACTGGAACGAGAAACGAGTAGGGTGGTCACTCTCGCCCCAGCATGGGCCGAGAGGAAACTGTCCCTAAAATGTCTCGGGCCGGGTGGTGAACGCGTACATCGCGTCCATCATCTACTACCGCCTGACCGTCGTACCTTGTCCCGACCCTACCATCACCAAACTAGAACGCATCCTCTTCCGCTTCTTGTGGAAAGGATGCGTCCCGATGGTCAGGCGATCCATTTGCTGTCAACACCGTTTAAAAGGAGGGCTGGGCATGCCGTGGTTGATGATGCGCAGACACGCGCTGAGACTGCGACATCTCCGGCTCTATGTAGACGACGGTGAACAGGTGTGGTCGCCGTTTGTGAGGCACGCATTTCCGCAACTCGTCTCATGACCGAACTACAGTCGTGGATCAAAAAGAGGCCGAAGAAGGGCGAATGGCACCGCGAGTGTCGCGTTGCTCTCAAGCAACTCTGCCGTCCCGGGTCGACCTTGAGTGACTTCAACACAACCAAAGCATTCCATAGGGGATTAGGGAGGGGAGGTACGACGACGAGCTCGGGGCAAACCTGGGCGTCGACGAGAATACCTGACCCGCCTGTTCAAACGACTTTCGGCCCGGGACTATGGACAACTTCCAGAGATCCCTGGCCTGGCGGTGCTACCGAGAAGAAGCGCTACCCGTTCGGGATAAGCTCTATAGGCATGGCTCGAGAAAACGGGGCCGACCTGCCCGAGAGATGCGGGCAGAGCGACGAAAACCTGCTGCACGCAATCGTGCAGTGTCCAGCAATTTCCCACCTGTGGGCTTATGTCGAACGACTGCTGTCACGTGTGGGACGTGTCGGTTTATCAGCTGAGTCTATCGTTAATATCGTCACGCCTCCTTCCTTCAAACGGAAGGAAGAGCTATTTTCATCATCCTTGTGGCTATGGCGAAAGAATGTATCTGGTGGACGCGTCTGAAAGGATTGGAGACAAACACTTTCCTCTCTGGTCAATCTCTCATCAACTTCTTCAAGTACCACTTGAAAAGGAAAGTGAGAGTAGAGAGGCAAGTTTTGTCTAGCGAATGTTTTAAAAAAGATGGTGAATGTAGCAAGAATGGCACGTATGAATGACGAAGCCACCTTGAGCATAGTCTATGAACCCAGAAATCGAAAACAGAGAGTTGCTTATTTGCAAAAAAAAAAAAAAAAAAAAAGAAATATAAAAGTGACTTCATTGACCGAGGTTACCGTGGTCTTTTCCGTAGGCTTTTCTTTCCACGGGTAAACCTCACCTGTCCTCCCATTTACACTTCATATGACATTTCTGTGATAACGATCCCTATTGATCAATTTTTTTTTCCTCTCCCCTTTTTTTTTTTTTTTTTAACACCCCCTTTCTTTTGTCCTCTTTCTCTCTTTTACGATCCCTTTTGATCGAAACTCCCCCTTCCTTTTTTTTTTTTTTTTAACCTTCAAAAGAAAAGCTCTACCTTGTAATTTGTCTATCTGTGTGCAGCCCTGTGTGGCTAATAAAGAAACATTCTATCTATCTATCTATCATCGATCTATCACTATCTATCTATCTATCTATCTATCTATCTATCTATCTATCTCTATCTATCTATCTATCTATCTATCTATCTATCTATCTGTGTGTGTGTGTACTCCTTTACACGTTTCAGTCATTTGACTGCGGCCACGCTGGAGTACCACTTATAGTCGAACAAATCGTCCCCCAGGACCTATTCTTTGTAAGCCTAATACTTATTCTATCGGTCCCCTCTGCCGAACTGCTACGTCTCGGAGACATAAACACACCAACATCGGTTGTCACGCGATGGTGGGGAGACAAAGACACACAAAGCACACACACACACACATATATATAGATATACAGGCCGGGCTTCTTTCAGTTTCCATCTACCAAGTCCACTCACAAGGCTTTGGGTGGCCCGAGGCTATAGTAGTAGACACATACATACTTATATACCTATATATATATATATACACACGCACACACACGTATATATATAATATACATATATATATGCATGTATGTATGTATATGTGTATGTATATGTGTGTGTGTGTGCGTGCGCGCACGAGCACGTGTTCGTCTCACGCTCATTGCTACATAACCATATGTTCTAGTAACTTAGCGGTTCGGTAAAAGAAAACGATAGAATAAGTAGCAGGTTTTAAGTGCTGGGATCGATTCGTATCGACTAAAACCCTCGAAGGCGGTGCCCCAGCGTGGGCGCAGTCTAATGACTGAAGTAAGTAAAAGATAAAAGTACACTTCACCCGGCGGGACTATCTGCTGAGAAATAGCAGCCAAATCTCCCCCAAATCACACGCGCTGCTGTTTTGAATGTGACATTGTATAAGGTTGTGTGAATATAATGAAAAACAGAAGGGATGGTCATGGGTGGAACAGCTTTCATCATTGGTGCGTGGGCGTTACATAACGGCCAATGCCACCACCACGTTATTACTATTACTGCTACTGCTAAAGTTACTGTTCATTAACCATGGAAATGGAGAACACACACATACATATGCATACACACACACACATCGACATATAGTATTGTAAATACAGTAGCACTGTCGTGGCGCTCCGTCGGTTGCGACGACGAGGGTTCCAGTTGATCCGATCAACGGAACAGCCTGCTCGTGAAATTAACGTGCAAGTGGCTGAGCACTCCACAGACACGTGTACCCTTAACGCAGTTCTTGGGGGAGATTCAGCGTGACACACAGTGTGACAAGGCTGGCCCTTTGAAATACAGGTAGAACAGAAGCAAAAAGTTGTGGTGAAAGAGTACAGCAGGGTTCACCCCCCACCCTGCCGGAATCTTGCGGAGCTTTAGATGTTTTCGCTCAATAAAATCATAACCCCCGGTCTAGGAATCGAAACTGCATTCCTACGACCGCAAGTTCGCTGCCCTAACCACTGGGCCATTGCACCTCCACAGTAGCTTTGTAATACTATACAAACTACATACATACATAATACATACACACATACATACATACATACATACATACATACATGCATGCATGCATGCATGCATACATACATGCATACATACATACATTCATACATACATACATACATACACACACAAAGCAGAAACATGAGAGTATAAATGTTCATAAACAGACATACGTCTATGTGTGGTAAGTAGCTTGCTTCCCAACCATGAGGTTCTGGGTTCAGTCCCATTGCCTGGCACCTTGGGCATGTGTCTTCAACTTTAGCCTCAGGTCAACCAAAGGTTTGTGAGTGGATTTGGTGGACGGAAACTAAAAGAAGCCCGTCGTGTGCGTGCGCGTGTGTGTGCGTACGCGTGTGTGTGTGTGCGTGTATACATATAATATGGCTCACCATCGTTGTGACTTCTACTTATTCATGGTCATGTGGATTAGTCTGAATTCTCTGCGGCCGGATGCCCTTCCTCTGACCAATAGTTGCCGGTTTGTAAGTATGGTAACATTTCTCTATAGCTGGATATGTTTTCAAGGAAAAATTTCCTGTATACACACACACACACACAAACACATACACGTGCATACATGCATAGGAATACATACATAAAACATACAAATCTGCACATACATACAAACAAACAAACAAAAATGTCTTGTTGATGCTGAAATTCCAATGAAGGAGACTTGGATCTAGGTTAGAAACCGATTCTTTCTCTATTGGGAAGAAATCTTGAAATAAAACTGAACAATGACATATATATATATATATATATATATATATATATATATATATATATATATATAATGTGTGTTTGTGTATATATATATACATGTATGTATGCATGTATATTACGTCATTTCATATTATATTAGGCGCGTGGCTTGGTGGTTAGGAGTATCCGGTTCACGATCGTAAGGCCGTGAGTTCGATTTTCGGCAGTGCAGTGTGTCCTTGAGCAGGGCACTTTATTTCGCATTGCCCCAGTCCACTCAGCTAAAAAAAAAAGAGGAACTGTACCTACATTTCAAGGGGCCAGCCTTCACACATTCCGACTCGCGCTGAATGTCCTTTAGAACTACGTTAAGGGTACGGGTGTCTGTGGAGTGCTCAGCCACTTGCACGTTAATTTAGCGGGCAGGCTGTTCCGTTGATCGAATCAACTGGAAACTTCATCGTCGTAACCGACGGAGAACCAGTATATACGCTGGCATTTTACATTGCATTATATTATTTTATACATGTCGACAAATACCACGGGTGTTATTAATGATTCTTCTAAATATAAAAATAAAACAGTTTTGATCGGCTAACTATAATAATAATAATAATAATAATAATAATAATAATAATTATATTATTATTATTATTATTATTATTATACTTTGTCCAAATACCGAAAATAGTATGAATTATAATTGATTTAGTTCTCTATAATTATAGCGTAATAAAAATTCCTTTCTAGTATTGTCACGAGGCCAGAAATTTTAAGAGAACGGTTTAGTCTATTACACCGACCCCGGTGCTCAACTGGCACTTATTTCATTTATGAAAAGGAATGGAAAAACTCGGTGGAATTTGTATTTAGAAGGTAGACAAAGGAAATACTGCTCAGCATTTTGTGCTAACGATTCTGCCAGCTCATCACTTTTGGAGTAACAGATAATAAAATTAAGCATAAATTCTGCCAGTCTAAAAGAGTTAATGGGTTATCAGCTTATACTGATTTATTTTGTAAAGTGAAAACCTACAGCATTCAACTATATAATACTCAACCAATACTTCGTATTCAGAAAAGAAAAGAGAAAAAGAAATATTACTTCGTATAATATTCGTTTTCTTTGAGACGTGAAAACACACCAGCGCAAATATATATGTTTCATTTGCGAGGAAAATTTCCCCACCTCAAAATTTTTAATAAGTCAACTGTCAAATTATCTTATTCTACTACACCA
>NC_043014.1:1661008-1788508 GCF_006345805.1 Octopus sinensis
GTGTTCCTGGATTCTCAGAACCTTCCAGTCGAGAGATTCCCACACTATTATCCTTCTCTTCTCCACTTTTGCCCGACCCCACCTTGAATACTGCTGTCCACTGTGGTCTCCCTACACAAAACAAAATATTATGAGAATTGAAGCTCCCCAAAGGTCAATCACAAAAAAGATAGATGGCATGTCAGACCTTGACTACTGGGGTAGACTAGAGAAGCTGAAATTGTATTCACTCCAACGACGCCGTGAACGCTACATTATCTGTATGATGTGGAAAATATTCCATCAGCACTGTCCGAATGATGTTGGCATCACCTTCAAAATGCATCCAAGGCTTGGACCACGTGCCATCCGTCCACAACAAAAATCTAAATCGCATCACATAACGACAATACGGCACAACTATTTCACCTCAATTGGACCCGCTCTCTTCAACATTACACCAGGACACGTCAAAAAAGAAACTGACCACACAAAATTCAAGAAGTCTTTGGACAAATTCCTTCAAACAATACCGGACAAACCACTCACACCCGGATATGTCTCCGCAAACAATAACTCTCTGCTCGAATGGGCCTTGGTGCCCAAATCCTGAACTGAAAGACTTCGCCAGGTGGTGCTATTAAGTTAGACATGGCCTGGGCCAATACTGGCCAAAAACCTTTCTAAGTTATTCTAAGTTATGTATACATATACATACATATATATACACATACATATATATACACATACATATATATATATATACATATATATATACACACACACATATATATATATACACACATACATATATATATATATACATATATATTATATATATATATATATATATATATATACATACACAATACGCCAGCTAAGCTCATTTGAACTGTCTAAAGTCGTAAGACACCCGCTGTTTTTGTCCTGTTATTACCATTATTGTTTTTTGTATTTATATTCGTGTGGCATCGTCCGTTTTTCTGTCCTTGTTTCGTATACATTCGATCCTTTTTCCAAGAAATCTAATGCTTGTAGCTTAGTTTTTCCTTGGGGCTGGCTGGATTGGAGCAATCTCAAGATTAATCAGCCGAAATTGCGTGGATGATCCGGTTCTTGACTGAAGATTAGAGGCTTCGAATGACCCGTCCGTTTTTTGTGTCGTCTCTTTGAGTGTTTTGCGTTCTGTCCCGTTTTGTATTTATACATAGATTTTTTATACATATATACATACATATATATACATACATACATATATATATATACACACACATATATATATATACATACATATATACACATATATATTTACATATATATATACATATTTATATACATATATACGCATATATATATACATGCATATATATATATACGCATACATATATATACACATACATATATATATATATACACATACATATATATATACATATTATTTATATTACCATATGATTGAACGTCACGCATCCTCTTCCAAGTAAGTTTTATCTGTGTGTGTGTGTGTGTGTGTGTGTGTGTGTGTGTGTGTGTGTGTGTGTGTGTGTGTGTGTGTGTGACAGGCAGTTGTTGTTTGTCTGGATTCCGTATCTCTTCCTTCGACTCTCAATTTCATGTCACTGGTCTGATCTGAGCATTAATTTGATATTTGGACACGGTCAAAATATTTGCTTTGCCAATTAACCACATGCACCGTATACTTTCTCTTCACTTCAGCTTTATTCTTATCCATATTTTAGTGTCCCTTTTTTTTCTGAAATCTTTCGTCACACACCTGTGACCTCTTTAGCGATACTTCCATGCCATATGTCTCCTCCTGTTCTGTTTAGTCCATTCTGTCTTTCTGCGAGGTGTATCTTTATCTGCGCATGCGTCTATATCGGTGTGTGTGTGTGTATGTGCGCGCGTGTCTGTGTTTTGAGTGCGTGTATTTGGGTTTACTTCCTGCACTGTTTGAACCCGTGTCTTTTGTTTGGTTTTTATTCGTTTATTTACTTTTTTCTCATTTCGACTGTAGTATGTTTATGTGTGTCTTGTGTGTGTGTGTATAGGGGTTTATATATTATTCTGTTTGTATCTGTCTTTAGTCGTCGGGTTACGCAGCGGAGGGGGGCTATTATTCCATTCATGTTTTCTTTTGAGGCTCCGACTATCTATTACTGTGTATGCATCCTCTGTAATCTGTCCTATGTGTTGATATCTTAACATCTATGTTACTAGCCGAACTTCCATGTTCTAGACGAGCTTTTCTCCTCTTTCTGCTTCCGCCAGTGTTCGCCCATCCGCTCACCTTGTTGTCTCCCCAATGTATGTTATTGTCCTGTTTCCGGACCGTCTTTCAGTACACCATATACTATAGACTACATACTCTACTGTGGGCTCATCCTACATACTATACAACCATTCTCCGTACAGGAGGAAGGGGCTTTCAAATGGACATGTTCTACAAATCTAGGATCTTATGAGCGTCCCTGGCCTTTCTATTCCTTTAATCGGTAGATGCAGGTTATCTAAAGTTTCCCTAAAACGTTATGCTAATTCGCCGTCATCAACAAACACGACACACTGGTATTTTCGATTGTCATAGCATGAATTGGCTTTATCCAGCTTCTTGGTACTTTCTATGAATTGGCAGAAACGTTAGCACGCTGGGCGAAATGCGTAGCCGTATTTCGTCTGCCGTTACGTCCTGAGTTCAAATTCCGCCGAGGTCCACTTTGCCTTTCATCCTTTCGGGGTCGATTAAATAAACACCAGTTACGCACTGGGATCGATGTAATCGACTTAATACCTATGTCTGTCCTTGTTTGTCCCCTCTATGTTTAGCCCCTTGTAGGTAATAAAGAAACATTATTCCAGGATTTACACCCGTTTAGAGGTCAGATCTCATTTGCATCTTTCTCTATAGCTTTACCTTATGGCTTCATCGGAGCCTCGAATATGAAGTGCAGTTATTTGGGAAAGAATTACGTTTGTACCTGTATTAGGGAACGGCGTCAACAAGGAGAGAAGTCAATGTAGGTGTATATAAGAGAAGTCTATGTCCAAAAGGTAATTGGATGCATTAGTGGAAATATATAGGCGCAGGAGTAGCTGTGTGGTAAGTTCCGGGTTCAGTCCCACTGTGTGGCACCTTGGGCAAGTGTCTTCTACAATAGTCTCGGGCCGACCAAATCCTTGTGAGTGGATTTGGTAGACGGAAACTGAAAGAAGCCCGTCATATATATATATATATATATATATATATTTATTTGTGTGTGTGGTTGTCCCCTCAATATCGTTTGACAACCGATGGTGGTGTGTTTACGTCCCCGTCACTTAGCGGTTCGGTAAGAGAGACCGATAGAATAAATACTAGGCTTACAAAGAATAAGTCCTGGGGCCGATTTCCTCGATTAAAGGCGGTGCTCCAGCATGACCGCAGTCAACTGACAGACATAAGGATAAAGAATATATATATATATGCGTACGCGTGCCTTCCGAGGCATCCGCAGATACGCATACACACACAGAGACATATGTACATACACACACGATACACAGAAAACAAAAATACACTTGTGAGTCAGTCCCTCTGTGCTGGCATCTTTTATTTTCTGTGTAACGTGTGTATGTGTATATGTGTGTGTGTGTGTATGCATATATATATATATATATATAATCATTTAACGTCCGTTGTCCATGCTGGCATGGGTTGGATGGTTTGACCAGGGCTGGTAAGCTGAGGGTTTACCCCAGACTCCAGTCTGATTTAGCATGGTTTCTACAGCTGGATACTCTTCCTGACGCTAACCACCACGTGGGTGTAATCATATCAATGGATCAAAACAGTTTCAGATGCTAGTCTTCAGTCAAAAATGGCTAGCATCTCTCTTGAAACTCTGAGTACCAACGAATTTTAATCAAACTGTTTTGATTCATATATGTAACTCAAAATAAATATGTTGAGTGCCCTTCTTTCGTTTGTCCACTTACTCGTGTGTGTGTATATTTATATACACACACACAAAACAAAAGATGCCGGCGTAGACTTACAAGTATACATATGTTTTAGGTGTATTTGTGTGTGTATTATATAGCCGGAGAAGGTGGGGGTGACCCCGTGTCTGCGGGGGCCTCGGAGTGCACGCGAACGTTTATGTACATACGTTTCTACTAATGCATCTAATGAACTTTTGAACATTTTTCTTATATACACCCGTATTGACTTCTCTCCTTGTTGATGCTGTTACCTATACAGGCACAAACGTATTTCTTTCCCAAATAACTTACACTTCGTATTTGAGGCTCCGATGATGGCTAAAAGGTGTTCTTCAGGCACTCAACTACGAGTCCGCTGCATCTTATGGCAGAAACAGTTGTTTAGCTAATGAAGGTTATAAGATAATCCTTTATTCCTGGAAGCAAAACACCAGCTTGTTCCAGATAGAGATAAATCGCTGTGGAGAGAGTGTTGTTGCCTTTGAAACATAATGGGGAAGATAAAAGGGACACTGACGGGGTCAAAAAGGAAGCCCTTGTTGGTTTGGAGTGACCACAGGTTTTTACACATTTGGCATAAATGTGCTGTATCTAGTAGGAAGACTTAATGGGGTGAAATAGGAAAATTTTAGTGGAGTTTGCAAGGAATGTGGTGAGTAGAAAGCAACTTTGGGTGAGGAGAGGTGGCCAGATGGATTCAATAAAAATTGGTAGATGTACAGTGGATGTGATGTGTAACAAAGTATTTTGCTTCAGAGATGGCCGAGTTGTAGCAAAGGTAATTAAAAATCACCGTAATTGTAGAAGAGGGTGGCTTTTTTTTACCTGCCATATTATGCAGGGTAAATTATCCTTATCTTACTGCAGTGTCAATCTGGGTTAACGGTTCTGCCAGCTCACTGCCTTAATAATAAATGATGAACTCTCCCATTGAAGCCGACAAACAAGTGTCCAGCTTTTGCCAAACATCATGCACAAAGGATTTGCTTATAATGATCAAATGTACGTGATGTACAATAAGCTCATTGCCAGAACAGGTGTGTGGTGTACCACACGTCAGGTGTCAGTGGTTGCAGAGATGAAGTGTTTTGCTCAAGAAAACAAGACACCACCCAATCTACGAATTGAAACCACGATCTTACGGTCGTAAGTGCAACACACTAACCACTAGGCCATAGTAACAACAATAATGATAACCCTTTCTACTATAGGCACAAAACCTGAAATTTGAGGGCAGGGGGGGATAATCGACCACATTTGACCCCAGTATGCAACTGGTACTTAATATATCAACCCGGAAACAATGAAAGGCAAAACTGAGCTCGGTGAAATTTGAACTCAGAATGTAAAAACAGACAAAATACCTATTTCTTTACTACCCACAAGGGGCTAAACACAGAGAGGACAGACAAACGGATTAAGTCGATTATATTGACCCCAGTGTGTAACTGGTACTTATTTAATCGACCCTGAAAGGATGAACAGCAAAGTCGACCTCGGCGGAATTTGAACTCAGAACGTAGCTGCAGACGAAATACCGCTAAGCATTTCGCCCAGCTTGCTAACGACTCTGCCAGTTCACCTCCTTAATAACAATAATAATAATAATAAAGGAATCACAACAACAAATAATGATAATGCACAATTTATTTTTTAAAAATTATCCCCCCCCAGCCCCACCCATCCCGGGTCAATAGCCAAATCAACGTACACTTCCGGGTATATATATTAGTTGCATAAATACATATGTACATGCTCTCTCACACACACACACACACAAGCACACGCAAATGCGCATAATCATCCATAATAATAATGTTATAATAATAATAATAATAATAATTTCATTTTGCCCCACTCATTATTATTATTAGTCTCTTTTTAATGAATTTAAAAAGTCAAGAAACAATGTGTGTGTGTGTATGTATGTATGTGGGTTTAAGAGACAGTGCATGTGTGTGAGTGTGTGTGTGTGAAAGAGAAAATTTTGTCAGATGCTGCCAACGATGGCAATAGCAAACATTAAAAAAAAAATGAAAAAAAGGTATAAAAACCAAAAATGAATCCCTCCGCCCAACACTCCCCTGGCCGCCCCACTCTCATTTGACACCGTTAATGACTACTTCTAATTACATTTTTAAGGAAAAGAACCCATTAAAAGAAGAGAGAGGTGTGTGTGTGGTGTGTGGGGCTGGGTGGGGCTATATATGTCGGGGGGTAGGGGTACAGGCAGGGATTATATTGATAAAAGAAAAAATGTCCACAGCAGTTGTCCAGTGAAGTCCTCACAGCCTTTGGTATCTACCTATATAGATTTATATAGAAACCTTCACAGAAGATAGCTTGTTACAGGTGAATTGTTTATCTAAGTTACAGGTGTAATTGGCACAAACTTCAGCCTCACTGACTTTTCCTCACATTCACACACATACATATACACACACACAAGTATGTGCACACATATAGGACGCATTAAGTACACACATTAAAGGTAAAGATCCCCTTTCGGTCATGAACGACCATGGGATTGCACCTAGAAAGTTCCCCCTTGAGGCACAAGTCCAGGCAAGGTTGGTTCTAGAAGACCAGCAGTCGCCCATGCATACCAGCCTCCCCATCGCTTTACACCACTGATGTTATCCAAAGGAAAGGCAAAGGGGCCGATACAGCTTGGCACCAGTGACATCGTAACTCGTTTCTACAGAGAAAAAACACAACACACAGCCCAGTCCTGGAATCAAACTCACAACCCCACGATTGCAAGCCCAATGCTCTCACCATGTGAACCATGCACCTTCATATACATATAGTGTGTACATGATTTACTTAAGCATACACAAGCGTATACACACACACACACACATAAAGAGAGGCACAGATACAGGTTATTATTATATTTGTGCATGCTTCCATTTCCAACTGTAGTAGTTAATAGTATAATAATGATTATGATGACGACGACTGATTGTTAGGGGACAGCACACAAGGCCCTTTAAACAAGAACGGACAACAGCAAATAGAAGTGGTAGTGAGATGGACAAAAAAAGGGTTACGTCTACTAGCATAGCTGACAACTGAACAAGGGGACCACAAAGTTCTTCCCCCTAGGCCAAACATTATTGCAACTCGTCAGGTTTGCCACCACCTTTACTAAAACTCTGGA
Organism: Octopus sinensis; assembly: GCF_006345805.1. NCBI lineage: Eukaryota > Metazoa > Mollusca > Cephalopoda > Octopoda > Octopodidae > Octopus > Octopus sinensis. Next base: position 1,668,132 of record NC_043014.1, read on the forward strand.
CACACGGACACACACAGAGTAACTAGCAAAAGAACTGGGAAATCTCATTTTTAACTATTTTACTGAAGACGGAAGGCAATGATGAAAATGAAAAGGGACGAAGAAGAATGAAGAATGAAAAACACAGAAGAAGGAAAGTACAAAGAAGAATTTAGGAAGACCAAAGAATGAAGGAAGACCAAAGGAGAATGAGAAAAAAGAAAACAAAGGAATGAGGGAGAATGGAGAAAAGGGAAACAGAATGAAGATGAAATATATTGAAAGGGGTTTAAAAATTTGCTATTTTAAAAATAGGGAGTTTAGGGGTGTGGTTGCTCCCACTAACGAACCTATTAATTACTATGTTATTCCTTCGCTGTGTTTTTAATTATTACTTAACTAACAGCTGATACTTCACCTTCTCTCATTCTCTAAGGTGGTGGTCACCGATAGCTCTGCAAGCAACAGAACCTGACATTATATCTGTATTTCCATCACACCCTTTGTGTGTTTTTTGTTTTTTTTTTGGGGTTTTTCAAGTATTTAAAGGAAGGAAGGAAGAAAGGCAGGCAGGAAGAGTTTGTCACTAGTGTGTTGAAGAAAGGCATGACTATCACAAAATCTCATTTTCCCTGCCCCAGAATACATAATCTCTCTCTGTCTGTCTGTCTGTCACTCTTACTCTCTCTCTCTTGGGCCTGGTGTCTGCACAACGTACTGTCACCGCAACCACCATCATCATCATCATCATCAACACATTCTTATATGTATATATAAAAAAAAAACCACCAACAAAAAACTGGTAACTGAACCGATAACAGAAAAGGGGAGAGTAAGGAGGAGGGGGTGGAGGAGGAGGAGGGGCGGTAGAAAGACTCAGAGAAGTGGAGTGGGGGGAGGAGGCACAAGTGAGCTGTGAACCAGCTGGAAGTGCTAGCTGCATGACTAAAACAGATAATGGCCCCTTTTCTTTAATTAGGGAACTCATTATATGGCTGCATAAGCTTCTGTGTGTGTGTGTGTGTGTGTGTGTGTGTTAGGGTTTTGTCTTATTTTCTTCTCTCTCGCTCTCCCTCTCTCCCCCCCCTCTCACCTCCTCCCCTCTCTAGCTTCCATTCTCCCTCTTTCTCTTTCTGGCTCTCTCTCTCTCTCTCTCTCTCTCTCCCTCAAGGCTCAGGTCTCTGAAGATATGGTTTCAATTCCCTCGTCCTGCACGTCGTCCTCATCCACAGCAAGTCCAACATCATCGTCATCATCACTACCACCAATACCACCACCACCACCACCCCCACCTATACCAATGCCACTGTTGTGGTGGTCATCGTTGTCATCAACATTGTATTCGTCATCAAAGATTTTGCTCCTGCTTCCGTCGTTGTCCGATAAGTTACGAAGAAATCCATGCTTTTCACAGAGGCTGATGACATGCTGGTAGCTGCTGGCCAGATTCTGCAGTTCCGATGGTGGAGTGGAACCGAGGTCAGAGGCAGATCTTTGGGCCGCTGATGGTTCAAACAGTTTGGAGAAGAAATCCTGCAGTTTTTCACTTTTGTAGCCTGAAATGAACAAAGGGAAAATATATATATATATATATATACACATATATACACAAAAGTGAATGGTGTGTATATGTGAGTGAGTGAATGAATGTGTATGTGTGCATAGGTACAAGTTTCTTTACTACCCACAAGGGGCTAAACACAGAGGGGACAAACAAGGACAGACAAATGGATTAAGTCGATTACATCGACCCCAGTGCGTAACTGGTACTTAATTTATCGACCCCGAAAGGATGAAAGGCAAAGTGAATCTGAGCGGAATTAGATCTCAGAATGTAAACACTGTCGAAATACCTATTTCTTTACTACCCACAAGGGGCTAAACATAGAGGGGACAAACAAACGGATCAAGTCGATTACATCGACCCCAGTGCGTAACTGGTACTTATTTAATCAATCCCGAAAGGATGAAAGGCAAAGTCGGCCTCGGCGGAATTTGAACTCAGAATGTAACGGCAGACGAAATACCGCTACGCATTTCGCCCGGCGTGCTAACGGTCCTGCCAGCTTGCCACCTTATATGCATGTAGGTATATGTGTGAGCATGAGCATGTGTGTGCGTGAGCTGTGTGTGCATGTGAGTGTAGAGTTTGTCAGTGTGTGTTTGCTCTTAAAAAAAAGAAGCAAAAAACAAATGCCTCTTTTCAACATTTTACAGCAGAAATAAGATATTTCCACTCAGAATTTTATTACCCTTAGCTGTAGAAAAAAAGTTGTAGACACCAATGTATCATTCCTTTTATATCTTTTTCACTTTTTTCAGGCCACACAGGATCACCGCCTTGGAGAATATTTAGTCCAACATAGGTTGTCAGGCGATGCTGTGGTGGGGGACAAACACATACATATACACACACACACACACACACACGATGGGCTTCTTTCAGTCTCCGTCTACCAAGTCCACTTACAATACTTTGGTCATTCTCAGGCTACAGTAGACGACACTTGCCCAATATTTATAATATATATATAATGAAATTATTGTATACAGTGCTCAGGTGCACCACAACTTGTCAGAAATGGATAAATGCAAGCTCATTTATAATTAACATGTCGATGTGGCACATAATTAGGTTTTGTTTATTTACTTGTACACATTTCCAAATCAATTGTTGTTGTTGAGATAATTGTGGCTAAGAAGTAATTTATCATATTACATTTGAAATCCTTTTTTTTTTTCTCAAACTTATTAGTTAAGCAGAAAACAAGACCTAAAACTACTGTACAGATATATATAGCTATCACTCCCCCTACTAGGGACCCACCATGTCCCTAGTGCACATGAGAATTCTTACTACCACTGCTACCATTCATGAAGCAAGACCAGCCACTCTGAGAAGCTCTGCCCCAACTCATCAGTGTAAAAACACAACAGAAAAAGTAAACAAAGCGTTTGGGTCAAAGGAAACTGTAACCCTCTCGATACATGTGGGGTATAACTGAAATTCATACAAGACAAAGTTATCTGGTTTCTCAGAGGAGAAACTATTGGCTTTGTTCACACAGTCATTAGAGAGAGAAACGGGAGCTTACTATCAAAATCCTTGCCCACCACTGTGCACCACTGGTTTCGAATGGAATCTATTGCTTTGGCATCGTCAGCGTCCTCACTGTCGGAAAACTCTGAAATACTGGACAGGATGTCATGGTGCATCAGTTTCAGAGTTTCCGTGACGTCTTTCTCTTCTTCAAATTTCTTGGCCGTCTCCAGATTCAAATTCTACAAAAAGACAACAAAAACAATTCATTTCAATTAAGTATCCAGATTACTCACTCAAATGCATCACCATCATTACACGTCTATTTTCCATGCTGGCATGGGTTGGACAGTTTGACAGGGGCTGGCATGGTTGGAGAGCTGCACCAGGCTCCAACTGTCTGTGTTTTGGCATGGCTTCCACAGTTGGATGCCCTTCCTAACGCCTACAACTTCACAGGATGTACTGGCAGCTTTTTGTGTGGCACTCAAAGACTTCATTTAAGCAATTGCTTGTTTCTAGAATGAAATTGTAAGGTTAGCATGAGAGGCTGGGTCTCAGTAGTTTTCACATAAAACAATATTTGGACCAGATATGGGTGGTTTAAATGCTAAAGGGTTAAAATTATTATTTTATAAGATGTACGTCAGAATTGTGATGTTCTAAATTATTAAAAACATCAAATTACACAAGAGGCAGAAATGGGTGTGTTCACTTTGTAACAGTCTGAGTTCCATCTCAGGGTATGAGAATGGTGGCCAAGTGTCTTCCATAGCCAATGCCTTCCTAGTGGAATTGGTGGACAGACTCGATGGACACCTGTTCATAGACACTGATGTCATGTGATCGATCAAATTATAGGATGTCGCTATACACCTCTGGTCACAAAGTGCCCTGCATTGTTTTAGCTTTCAAATGATGACCCACCCTGCTGGCTAGGAGAGCAGGCCAACACTCACCCCTGATCAGAAGACGAGTCTGCTGCAGAGTCACCCACTTACTGCTGAGTGGACAGGAGCACAAGTGAAATGAAGTATTTTGCTCAAGAACTGATCTGAGAATCAAAACCGCAATCTTGTGATTGAGTGCAACACGCCTAACACTAGGTCACACGCCTTCACATGTACACACACGTGTGTGGTGTGTGTGTGTGATTAACTAGCACACACACGTATTTGCATGCAACCAGGTAGCGTGAATGTCAACATTCTGCATCATCGCATGAAACAGTTTGTGAAAAAGAACCAGGAAGTCCTTGTCCACCCCAGGATGACATAGAAAAATAAATTCATCTATTAGATTAAGTTACTGAAACAATAATGTAGTGTAATGAAGGTAGAAACTCCCACAGCATCTCAATAAATTAAACCTGGAGGGAGAAGTATTTTATGAAGAATGCCAAATTCAGAAACGTACTTAAAACATGCCATAAAATAAACAGAAGGATGCTCAACTGAAAGTCTGGTGGAAGTGATGTTAATGTAAGGGGAAATAACCCAGACTATTCTGTGAAATCACAGCTCTTTGTAACAAGTGAAGCAACCTGGTGGTCAGGGTTTTGGTCTCACGATCATAAGGTCGTTGGCTCCATTCCTAGACAGACTGCACATTGTGTCTTTGATCAAAGCACTTCATTCTACTCCAGTCTACTTAAACTGAATACAAGCTGAGAGCTAGTGCAGCTCTCTCTCTCTCTCTCCCTTCCTCAAAGTGTCACATCCTTAATATTCTGTTGAGTGCTTCTCAACTGAGGTCAACATGACCCTTGGTGGGTCCATATAAGACCTTGTTGCTAAAGTTTATCTGCAATAAACTGGTTTTGCCTCTACAAAACAAAATAATTTTCTTTACACAATTTCCAATAATATTCTTTCATTTTCTTTTGTTTCAGCCAGTTGACTGTGGCCATACTGGAGCACAGCCTTTTAGTCAAACAAATCGACCTCAGACTTAATCTTTATAAACTTGGTACTTATTGTATCAGTCTCTTATGCCTAACTGCTAAGTTACAAGGACATAAACACACCAACAACTGTTGTCAAGTGATGGTGGAGAGAGGGACAAACACACACACACGACATGCGTCTTTCAGTTTCCTTCTACCAAATCCACTCACAAGGCTTTGGTCGGCCCAAGGTTATAGTAGGAGACACTTGCACAAGGTGCCACACAGTGGGACTGAACCCAGAACCATGTGGTTGGGAAGCAAGCTTCTTACCACACAACCACTCCTATATAATATTTCATCATAAAAATATAATGGGATTTTTTTTTTTAAACCCTGATTGGTGTAGAGGGTCCACCCAAGTAAAATAAGAATCAAAGGGGTCCACAGGCGGAAAATAGTTGAGAAACTGCTACACTTAGTGAGGGTCGTGTGGTTGTCCCTGTCTGACCAGAATGAGAGGGGCACCTAAAACAATCAGCAGAAGCGTGGTAATTCCTAGCAAGTCATACTTGCTGACAACAGGGGCTACGCAGCCTGTACAAAAAGGGCTAAAGTAGAGACGGCAAAGTATTTTTAAAAGACTTTGCAAAAGACACAAAATACAGATCTGTAAACCAGAACTCCAACAACAGCAACAACAGAAAGAGACACTTACCAATAAGCATTTTCTCCTGTAACACTTCAACAGATCATCATTCAAGCCTTTTACTCCATCAGGTGACAACTTATGCAAATGTCTATTTAGAAGGTAAGCATTTCGTAGGAAGTTTAACGCTGACTGAAAACTGAAAGAAGACAATAATGATAATAATAATAATAATGATGACGACAATAATGAAAATGGCAATTCTTTTAAATTTCAATATCAAGCCAGCAGTTTTAAGAGTACGGAGAAGTGAAACAGAAATAAATGAGGAGAGAATAACTTACGTGTTTTCGTGATACAATTTGACACCTTTGATGAAGTTATGTACAACACAGCGGAATTGATGATAGCGTTGATGCCATACCTGTAAAACAGAACAGAAACCTTGATAAACACAGAGAATACCTTCTTTAAGAATGTCTAACAATGGCGAGAAGAAAGAGAATATCTCCAACTCTACTTAGTTATCAGTCAATAACCCTCTCTCACCCGTCTCCTCTCTAGTGCAAGTGTCACAATACAATGTACTCAATACACAGTGTTAAGTGTGGAGTTGCGAGAACACTTTTGCATAGTCAAGACATAACCTCACTATTGTTGGTCACATCGTTCCAGGTTCAGTCCCACTGCATGGCACCTTGGGCAAGTGTCTTCTATAGCCTGGTACCAACCAAAGCATTGTGAGGAGATTTGGTAGACAGAAACTGAAAGAAGCCCATCGTATACATGTGTGTGTGTGTGTGTGTGTGCATGAGCACACACACACGTGTGATTGTGTTTGTGTTTGTCTCCCACCACTGCTTGACAACCAGTGTTGGTGTGTTTACATCCCCGTAACTTAGCCGTTTGTCACAACGAAAGACCGATAGAATAAGTACCAGGCTTTACAAAGAAATAAGTCCTGGAGTCAATTCAGTCAACTAAAAATTCTTCAAGGCAGTGCCCCAGCACGGCCACAGCTTAATGACTGATACAAATAAAAGAAAAAAGACACCAATACTAATTACAGAAGGTGAGATACAAAAACATTGTGCCTTTGATTGGTAATATTTTAAGGAATCTTATAACACCAGTCATTCCACGTTCTGTGTGAAGATGGTAAAAACGCAGACAATAACTGAAGGGGGGATAATCAAGGTTTAACAGAAAGCTGATAGTCTAATCCAGAAGATAATGCTCAAGTAACTGAAGACAGCTGGTCATTAATCTAAATTACATAATCCTTAATCTGAGCAGTAGCAGCTGCTTCTGGACGTGGCCAAGTCTACGGTGATCACTGGACGTTTGGTAGTCATGTGATATTTCTTAGGAATAAAATATTTAGACTTATTAAGACATTTTATACACGTTTACAAAAACTAATTTGTCGGGATTAATGTATGGTAACTAATAATAATAATGTCGAGGTTCATACAATTCCGTTATGTAAGTCGGCTCCTATTCTTTGGTAATTTTCCTAAAAATTTAACATGGGGGGAGGGGGTCCTACTCCATGCAAATATCTCAAAAAAAAAGAAAAAAAAAAGAGGGTATTGGATGGAGTATCATAAGAAAATATGTTTAATAAACCTATTTCTTTACTACCCACAAGGGGCTAAACACAGGGACGACAAACAAGGACAGACAAACGGATTAAATCGATTATATCGACCCCAGAGCGTAACTGGTACTTAATTTATCGACCCCGAAAGGATGAAAGCAAAGTCGACCTTGGCGGAATTTGAACTCAGAACGTAGTGGCAGACGAATTACTGCTAAGCATTTCGCCCAGCGTGCTAACGTTTCTGCCAGCTCAAACCACTGCGCAAGATGATCTGTTCTTTGGTTTTTTTATTTTTAGGCATGGACGGAGGGCTGTTTTCTCATTCAGTGAGAAAATAGATAGCGGTCATATACTGGGGATTTATTCAATTCAATAATTTGATAATCCCCTAAAAATAAGTATTTATGTCCCAATAGAGTTTCTCTTCTATATATCATCCACATCCTCCATAACCGAACTGACTGGATGTGTGTTCAATATAAGAACTAGCACCCAATGACACAGTCACTCTAGTTTCTTCTTCCATACTTAATAATCAGTCAATCAATCAACAAATCAATATTCAATTTACCATATATTCTCTGCTCCCATGTTTGCCACTTTGTTGTTGAATTTCTTCTTCACATTTGAATGCTTCTTGTCGGATTTTCTTGGCTCTGACAAATAAACAGAAACAATTAGCAACAACAAATATTGGTGTGTGTGTGTGTGTGTGTATGCAAATACTGGCATCTGTATGCATAAATACATTTATATTGGTGCTTTGTGTGAGGAGATACATCTATTAGTGTTAAGAAGGGCATCCAGCCTTAGGAACCATGTCACAACAGACCGCTGGAGTGTGGACAACTCCTTGCTAGCCAGCTCCATGCCAAACTGTCCAACCCATGCCAGCAAGGGGAGCAGACGTTAAACGATGATTGGTGTGTGTGTGTGTGTGCGCGCGTATAGACATGTATATTGGTAGGTGTGTGCAGAGATGCACACAAATATATAACTTGTACATCATCAACCTGCCTTAAGTTTTTCCGCTAAAAAAGTGTTCACTGGTAACACTTCTGTCCTCGATTACAGTAGCTCTGATTGTGTGTATATACATCTCTAATGATAAAGATCTGAACACACAGCATAAAACGCAGGAACTAAACACTTGAAAAGTATTTTGTCTATAAAATTACCTTGGATCATAGGGTGACATGCAATGCTTGAGGAGACCTATTGAGTCAGGTACATTAAAATCAAATGGAAACTACAGTTGTGATCCCTGTGCCATTGGCATGTAAAAAGCCCCATCTGAACATGGCCAATGCCAGTGCCGCCTTGACTAGCTTCCATGCTAGTGGCACATAAAAAGCACCAACTGATTGCCAGCCCCTTCTGGCTCCTGTGCTGGTGGCACGTAAAAAGCACCCACTACACTCTCGGAGTGGTTGGCATTAGGAAGGGCATCCATCTGTAGAAACACTGCCAGATCAGACTGAAGCCTGGTACAGCCTCCTGGCTTCCCAGACCCCAGTCGAACTGTCTAACCCATGCCAGCATGGAAAACAGATGTTAAACAACGATGATGATGTCCTAACAATTCTACCAAACCTTTCCCTTATTTGAGGGGAATTCCTGAATATTTCAAAAGAGAAATACAATTATACTTTCTAAACACTATCAACCCACAAATACTGTTTTTTTTTGTTTTGTTTTGTTCTTTGAACCATAGCTGTAATCAGTGACACACATCCCAGCACTAAATTCAACTCTGCTCTAGAACAATGTACCATTGCTCCAAACGCTACACCACATAGATAAATCTGCCAAAAAACAAGACTCACCGAGGATCTCGATCCAAGATTGAAAGATTAGAAAACTGTTCCAATAACACTCGTTTTATCACATTATAATTTGCATTGTTATCGAAGAGGTAGACCAGAATATGGTCAAGGCGTGGGTCCTGACGGGGTAAAACATCATCATGGACAGTCTTCGCAAGAGATTTTAATCTTTCAAGTTCTTTGTCAATAGCCTACACAAAAGAAACAAATACAATTTATATCGATGTGAACAATGGAAGGGTTGAAAACAGCATCATAGATATTGGCATTGGGGAACATGTGCTGTTCTTCAAGTTACTAGCAAAAGTCATTAAATGTAGCTGGTGTCAGCCAGGGTGACATGTATTTTAACAAAATTCACCAAAGACAAACAAGATGTCCTGTGAAAAGCTTAACATCGTCCAAGTCCTCAGATACAGGGAAGAAAACTATGGAAAGTGCTACTATGTATTACTTAAAAGTAACCATTTCTTTACAGCCAACAGACATATTGACAAAGTTTAGAGGAAGAGTAATTATATATATATAATGAGGGTTATTAATGGATTAATAGGAATACTTGTGATAGGGTTCCTACACTGACAAAAGGATTTGCAGTAAAGACAGATCTAAATAAATATATGATCACTGGCAGCTTTTCAGAGCTGACATGATTTGGGTTGGTCCATTTCCAATATCATTTTCCACCTCATCACAGTCCTTCATCATCTCCTTTATGAAGCCCAGCATCTATCCACCTATTCCCTGTTCTTCCTCTGGCTACTTCGAACCATCTGCATCATTTGACACATTTTCATCCATCTACCATTCTTCAAACTCATCACATCATGATGCAATCTCTGCTCTGGCACACACTAGCTGATACCTCTAAACAGCCTGCTTTCTCTCAGCTCCTTTGCTCATAAATGTAGGCATTACACATCCAGCCATGTGACTGCTTCCTCCCCAACCCACAAGTTTCTGCACATTCTCCCAAATTCAGCACCCTCCTCCATATTACTACCATTCAACAGGACGCATCACATAGAAAGATGGGAAAAAGTAACATTTCCTACAAAAATCAATCCTTGTATCTGCAGTAAACCAAAGAGTCATACTAATGACTACACCAAGGTGACATCACAACTTTAACCATCCAAATTAAAAGCCATTACCTAACAAGGATTATACATACCAAACAGCCTATAAAGAGGGAGTTCAGTCCACACAATATGGTATTTTATACACACATATGTAGGCATGTGTGTATGTATGTATGTATATTTCTTGACATCTTAAAACTGATGTAATACTTACAGTGATTAATAAAATGAAGTAGCATGAAACAATTGTACTACACTACCTTGGATATACTTGCTGCTTATTTTGAATATATATATATATATATATATATATTGGATGAAAAGATACAATGAAAGCTTCAAACAATGTAGAAAGTTTAAAAAAAGAAAAGCCTATACTTCAGGCACAAAGGCCTATCTTCAGAAGAAGAAGAATACAATTTAAGAAATGTGTATTCACATAAATCCTGCCTTTTCAGATAGTTCAGTGCTGGTGTTAGTAGCAACAGCTCCCCAAATGCTGGTGTTATTGGTGTCGTAGAGGAACAGTGGAGACTGGCTGTAGGTTGGCAGCAGCAGCAGTGGTGGTGGTCGTAATAACAATTGTCCATGGTGGAGAATGCTGTGGTAGTAACAGCAGTTGGTGATGACAATGATGAAGTCCACATTGGTGTAGTCGGAGATGGTGGTATGTGCCATGGTGATGGCATTGATAGTGGTGTCTGTTCCTGTAGAAGTCATTGGCAAGGTGGCTGATGGCTGTCAACAACTTTCTATTTACACTTTCTGCATCGTTAGAAGCTCTATTCCTCATCTCGTTCATTATTCTTCTACTGCACTACAAGGCTTCAAGCAAACGAAACCACTCTTTTTTATACAAGACAGATAAGGCTGTAATATTGGCAGACAGAGACAGATGGAAGCTATAACTACAAAAGGATTAATAAACTGACCGCTGGGTTTACAGTTTTAATAGTGAGACATGCAACAGTAGAAACACTGCTTGCTGGACGGTGTGGGGGGGGTGGTCTGTGAAAGGGGTTAACAAACACAACAGTTGTAAGTAGATGAGGAATGAGTGACAGGAGAGGATTACCTCATTCAGGGCAGCATTAGCACCTTTCTTTACAAACACCTCTCCCTCCATAGCAGCAGTAAGAGCTTTGATTGTGTGTTGAAATGACAACTGAGCATGAACTTCAGATAACGGAGACGTTCTTTTGGCAAAAGACTGCATCTGGCTTTGTACTGGTGGTTGTGGCGGTGGTGGCTGTTGTTGTGGTTGTTGCTGTTGCTGTTGTGTTTGGGTACTTACATTCTGACCTGACAGACAAAATAGATTTACATCAGAACATGTAAAAAAAAATTGTCTCAATCCTAACAAAAGTAGACGACCTCAGGTGTTAGCTGTGTTAGTGTACCACCATGAAGCAAGTTAACAATATCATTAATATTACAAACTAGATCCACTGCAAACTTTCTTTTCAAAGAGAAAACAATACTTAACACTACCTGTTCACATACCAGTGTCTGTCATCCAAAAAGCTTGTCCAACTGACCACATGCATAAGTGCCTCTACATCCACACAACGGCAGCTGTCCTTGCCCACACATGTAACAGCCCACCTCCTGCCCACACATGCATCCTGCCACTCTACTCACCTGCACTTGCAACAGCCTGCTTCCTTACCTACACACGCAACAACCCATGTACAAATCGACCAAATACCTGTCCACATAATCATCTGGTTGTCTCAATAAGACTGTCTACTTATCCACCCCACAGTCTACCTATTTCCCCCCACATGCTTACAAAGTCCACATGGTAGTCGACCCATCTACTTTTCCTTCTCTACATCCTAAAAGTGCTAGAAAGAAAAAGACATTTCAAATTCAATTCAAACGTAATTCAAGACAAGTCAACACAAAGCTACAATCCGATTCAACACAAGGCCATAAAATGCTCACTATTTTTACTTTTTGAAACTGGATTGATCTCTTGATCCCCGACAGCGGACGCCGCCGCTGCCGCCGAGGCCGCAATCTTCTTCATTTGCTCCCGGTCCCAGTCTTCAATTTCCTTCATAAACTTTCGGTTGTCTTCAGTAACAAGCTGCTGGAGATAGGGTGGTAACTGTGAGATTGGTGATGCCGTGTCCTCGTTAACTGCGAAGAGACAAAAGGTGCAGAGATGACAGAACAAATACGGAAGGTCTAAGACAAAAGAGAAGAAGTTTAGTGTAACCAGGAAGTTAAATAAGGAGAGAAAAATCACAATTCTTCAGTATGACTTCAGAAACCAAAACAGGGCAAAGCCAAAACTGAAGTTTGAGAGATTTATATCAGCTACTTTCACTTAATGATGCCAAAAGCATAAGGAAATAATTACCCTCTCTCTCTTTCGGAGAGGCACTGAGCACCTACACGCACACATACACACACGGCAGTAACTCCCACTTACCGAATTCAATCACAAAGCTCCGGGCCATAGTGGAAGACACCTACCCAAAGTGCCATGCAGTGGGACTGAACCTGAAACCATGTAGTTAGGAAGCAAGCTCCCTAACCACACAGCCATGGTAAATGGAGTACAGTGACTACTCAGAGTTTAAGAATAGTGAACATATAAAGTCAGCAGCAGCAGAAGCATTTTACATTCCAGGCCAGCAGGGGTTAGAGGGTTTGTCACAATTCAAGTGATTTCTTATTGGGAGCTACTGCTCCTACAGACTGATGCTTCCACGAGTCATTTGGTTTCATTGCCAAGGTTGGATGCCCTTTCTAATTCATAGTAAAGAACAGATAGTGGCAAAATGAATTACTTTAGAAGTGTGTGTATTCTTCTCCATTTTGGTCATCATATGCCTCACAAGATGATGGCTACACTCTTGAAAAAGGCCCCCTACAAGGCCCAAGCAAAGTTTTTTTTTTTCAGTAAAAGACCACTAGTTACCCCTTACCTATCAAATGATAAAGGCAAGGCTCATACATTCTGGTATTGGTGTCATTGCAGTTATTGCAAAGAGCCAGAAGGTATCCCCTTCCAATGCTAGAATAGTTTCTGCCAATCCATTGCCCTATATTGGCATTTTGTCAACCTTGAAAGGATGACAAGCAAAGTTGACCTCCCTGGTGTGATTTGAACTCAGAATGCACAGAATCACACCAAATACCTCAAGACATTCTATCAAGTACACAAACAACTTTGCCATCATCATCACCATTTACTGTCAGCTTCCCATCGGTTGAATGGCCTGACAGTATCCAGCAAGTGGTAGGGCTGCAACAAGCTCCAGTGTCAACTCTGGCGTGTTGTCTCAGACTGGATGTCCTTCCAAACACTACTATTCAAATACACAAACTGACCATTACTGAAGAAAAGAGTTAGAAGAGAATGAAGAATCAGAACTAAAGATCCACAAAACTCACCTGTTTTCATATCAGCTCGGTTTTGGTCAATGTAAATGAGACAGTAAGCCGTGGCATTGTGGTAGCCACCAACACTCTCTTTCTCTAACTCCTCCCAAGTCGCTTCACTCACGGTTATGTCATTAAACTTCAGCCAGCGCTGTTTCTTCAAGTCAAAGATGTAAGCCCAGTAGTGACCAGATGCTGTTTGGCCCTCATGGACAAGGACAGCATGCAAATGGTAGGGGTACTGTAACAGAATATAAAAAAACATCAAATGAGTCTTGTGTGTGTGTGTGTAAGCAAGTGTAAAAAATCAGTTCCCGGTTCAATCCCACATTTTTTAGTCTACGTCTAATTCCTTAGTCTATATGAAAAAAAAACTTGTTAACCCATTAGCATCCAGATTACTTTGTCTAAAGTAATGCTTATTTATTCAGATTGTTTTGAATTAATTTTGCACTTTCTTGTATCTTTGAAAGTAATGATGTGATCCTTTTCAGAATGACATTGTAGAGTAAGTGAGAAAGGCCAGATCTCGTTGGTTTGAACAGAAAAACATGTAGAATATTTGGACTGGATAAGGCCAGGTTAAATGTTAAAAGGGTAAGCTAATTACCATGTTAATAAATTAACCCTGCATGTGTTATGATTGTAATTAAGACCTTAATTAGTTCTACATATGTTGTTACGACAGTAATTAGCACTTTCATTTTACCTATGATGCTATAAATGTAATTACATAAATGTACATCCTGCTTTAATTATAATTACCACATTAATTAGCTCTTTACATACATGTTACTATTATTGTAATTACTACTAGGTCTTCATTATGTTGTTATAAACGTAATTAACACATAAATCTAATCCATCATATGTCGTTACAAATGAACTTATTAAATGGATAAGATCTAAGTTGTAATTACCACATTAATTAGTTCTGTACATGTTGCCATCATTCTAATTACTACATAATTTAATTATTACCTAAAGGAATTCTAAACATGTTCTCATTGTAGAATTAATTACATGGTAATTAACAAAGGCTATTAAAAATGTAGTTTATGGCACTTGTGCCAGTGGCACATAAAAAGCACCGTTTGAGTGTTGGGGCTCATGGAGGCAGTGACATGTGACTGAGACCTTTGGATATACACCCTGCTTGTGTTGACCTATCAAGCCAAGTGAGGCTGTAGTCTCGTGACTGATGCCAGTGTCAGGACATTGGAACTCATGACGGTGGCACATAAATACCCACTGTGCTGGTGGCACGTAAAAAGCACCAACTGATTGTGGCCACTGCCAGCCTTGCCTGGCACGTAAAAAGCACCCACTACACTCATGGAGTGGTTGGCGTTAGGAAGGGCATCCAGCTGTAGAAACTGCCAGATCAGATTGGAGCCTGGTGCAGCCTCCTGGCTCCCCCGGTCGAACCGTCCAACCCGTGCTAGCACGGAAAACAGACATTAAACGATGATAATGATGATGACTCTCAAAGTGGCTGGCATTAGGAAGAGCATCCAACCATAGAAACCTTGCCTAATCAGATCAGAACCAGATGTAATCACCACCCCCATTTACCCACTGCCCCAGCTTACAAGTTTTTAGTCAAACTGGACATTAAATGATAACAGATAGTTATACTATGACATAATATATTACCACATAATTTAACCCCGTTACTGTCACTACTACTACTACCACAATAACTACCAATGCTATTACTACTACTACTACATTTATTTATCCCAATACAAAGTATGCCATACCTTCTGCATGCCAGCATCACTGTACATTTCGTTGATCTTGCTCTCCAAAATACTTATATTTTCTTGCAGTTCTAGAAAATAAACAACAACAGATTAACACATTGGGACTGTTATAAACCCCTACCACTACCACCCAATACCATGCCTTCATAAGGTTCTCGAAAATGCTGAGACACTAGGGTGGGACATTCCGTCAGTCAAGCAAACCAAGACAAACAGAGTGGTAAGTAATGTTTTTTTTGCCCCAAAAATTGTCACAAAACAATGCCTGCAGTAAGATTTGAACTTGTAACTTTTCTCACCAGATAAACAGTAACTGTGACATCTGAATTATAACCACTCCCCCAACCCCTCCCATCCGAATTCTGAAATTTAGCCACTCCCCCAACCCCTCCCATCCGAATTCTGAAATTTAGCCACTCCCATCAACATCCAAGTAATTTTCACTAATGTTTAGACTTGAGTGTTTTGTGTCTTCATTTTTACATGTAAAACAGTAAACACTTAGAATACTGATTATTTAAATGAAAAGATCGTTAGGAAGGGCATCCAGCCATAACAACTACGGAACCTGGCGTGGCCTCCTGTCAGGCTGTC
The DNA here is from genome assembly GCF_006345805.1 of Octopus sinensis. Lineage (NCBI taxonomy): Eukaryota > Metazoa > Mollusca > Cephalopoda > Octopoda > Octopodidae > Octopus > Octopus sinensis. The sequence continues at coordinate 1,683,952 of NC_043014.1, forward strand.
CAACCCACGCCAGCATGGGAAATGGATGTTAAATGACGATGATGATCAGAATATAGAGAGCATCCAACCACTATATAAAGAATCATGGCACTCCGTCGGTTGCAACGACTAAGGTTCCAGTTGATCCGATCAACGGAACAGCCTGTTCGTGAAATTAACGTGCAAGTGGCTGAGCACTCTACAGACATGTGTACCCTTAACATAGTTCTCAGGGAGATTCAGCATGACAAATACAGGTACAACAGAAACAGGAAGAAAGAGTGAGAGTAGGTTTTGGTGAAAGAGTACAGCAGGGTTCACTGCCACCTGCTGCCAGAGCCTTGTGGAGCTTGAGGGGTTTTTGCTGAATAAACACAATGCCCAGTCTGGGAGTCAAAACTGCGATCCTGTGATCATGAGTCTGCTGCCCTAGCCACTGGGTCATTGCACCTCCTCATATAAAGACTATCCGACTACTGTATAGAAAACATACCACACCCATATTCAATAATAGATTGTCATGTCAATTTCCATGGATCAGCATCCAGTTGTTCTGTCAACCAGATGAGTATGTTGTATAGAGCCAAATCAAGCTGTTTCAAAAGATTATATTCTTTAATACACACACAGGTTATCACATCATTATATCATCTCTCTCTATATAAATGGCAGTTTGTCTGTGTGTCTGTCAGGTTGTACCCTCGACCTGACCACGGCTTTCAACCGATTCTGATGAAACTTGACACACACTTAGCCCAATGTCATAATTCAAAACTAACGCAGGGAAAATTTTGAAAAGTTCCCCCAGTTCTGAAAAAGATTGATAAATTCGACATGGGGTCAACAATCTAAGCTTTTCAGATGCAACACATTTTCTGTTTTCGCAACTTGCAATTGATTTTCACCAATCTCATGGTGAAGCTTAATGTTACCCTAAGAAACTTAATTCTGACGTTAGTTTTCCATACACTACCTTACCACCAGCAAAATCGATAAAATCATGCCATTTTGTATTAAACACAAACCACAGACTGCCTTACATACCCGGGCGACGCCGGGCTATGCTGCTAGTAAAAATATATTTCCTAGTTTGGGAAGTAGATGTGAGAAAAAACCCTGAGTATGCCATTATTATGGTGCTAAGTGGAAATAATTAAAGAACTAATTAAAAGTGAGCAGTTTTGCATATACGCACCTCTTACTTCATTCTCTACTTCAGTTCGCCACCGACATAAGCAATCCTGCAGAACTTGAAGCTCGCTTTCAGATATATTTTTAGGGGCTGGGTTAGGTACCTTGATGGTCAACATAGGACTGACTGGAGGTGAATTAATATGAGGAGATGCTTGATCTAGTGTCTCTGAACCAACACTGCTGGAAAAAACAGGGAAAGAGAAAAAAAACAAAAAAAAGAAAGAAAACATTACAACTATTTATATTTATATTCAAAACATACAGTTATTTCTGTTTCTTTTGGAAATTATTATGTCAGAATACCAAATAAGAATATGTCCCAGATTCTCACAAATATATTTCACAATGGAACACATCGATAAACTCGTTAGGAAGGGCATCCAGCCATAGAAACCAAGCCTAAGCAGATGTTTGGTGCAATCCCCTGGCATGCCAGCACCTGTCCAGCTCGTGCCAGCATGGAAAACATTAAATGATGAGGATTTTTTGGCCAAAGTCAATGCCAAAACTGTTAAATCAAACAGAACTTGTTTGAAAAGCCCCAACCCACTGTTTAATCCATCTCCTATTTATTTTAAATTAAACGACACTTTAATCTTATATTCCAGACCACATGACCCTTTAATCCATCCACTATTTATTCTAAACCAAACAATTCTTACGTATCTCCTACTTAATCTACAAACAACTCTTGTCTCCCAGCTATTTATTCTCAACCACTAGACTACACCTTTTTGTCTATCTGCTATTTGTTATTAAACCATATTACTTGTTAATCTGTTATTTATTCCAAAGCCCTACCTAAGAGAGGCAAACAAACCAATACAGGCTAAATTTTCACTCTGCAACGACTGTCGGCAACTAATCATCTTGCTGTTCTTACCTCAACCACATGGAAGGAATTACATTCATTTGAAAACAAACAAAATAAGTGAAAAACAGGAAAAAATGAAAATTTGAAAATTGATTAAGAAAACCGTCAGAAAGTGACTTGTGGAGTTGCCTCTTGATGTCTATATACTCTTTTACTCTTTTACTTGTTTCAGTCATTTGACTGTGGCCATGCTGGAGCACCGCCTTTAATCGAGCAACTTGACCCCGGGACTTATTCTTTTGTAAGCCCAGTACTTATTCTATCGGTCTCTTTTGCCGAACCGCTAAGTGACGGGGACGTAAACACACCAGCATCGGTTGTCAAGCAATGCTAGGGGGACAAACACAGACACACAAACATATACACACACACTTATATATATATACATATATACGACGGGCTTCTTTCAGTTTCCGTCTACCAAATCCACTCACAAGGCATTGGTCGGCCCGGGGCTATAGCAGAAGACACTTGCCCAAGATGCCATGTAGTGGGACTGAACCCGGAACCATGTGGTTGGTTAGCAAGCTACTTACCACACAGCCACTCCTGCGCCTATATATAACTACATTCCCTGCACAAACAAAATCTATTCTGTTTGAATGAAAACCCAATCAATTGAATCTTCTACTGAAGAATTACAGATCACTTACCCAGACGTCGATGGTTTCGGAGACACCATTTCAACATCGTTGAAACCACTGTTGTCTTTCACAGGAGTATCATCACAGCCTCTCTTACTCTCGGCAAATTCTAAAGCATACTGCAAGACATCTTGCAGAGGGACCCTCTTCCTTCCAGACCCATAATTAATAAAGCTGAAAAAGAACATCAGAAAATTTGAGTATCAAAAACACAAAGAGTCACAAATGTTCAAAGACTGACAACTGACCGGTTGATTATTCTGGGGTATCAGCGGAATAGTATCTTTTACAGGTGACTGTTTTAATATTTTATATTTTACTTGTTTCAGTCATTAGACTGTGGCCAGGCTGGGGCACCACCTTGAAGAATTTTTAGTCAAATGAATCGACCCTAGGACTTATTTCTTTTGAAGCCTGGTATTTGTTTCATCAGCCTCTTTTGCCAAACTGCTAAGTCACAGGGCATAAACACACCAGTTGTCAAGCAGTGGGACACATACATACACACGACGAGCTTCTTTCAGTTTCCACCTACCAAATCCACTCAGGGCTTTGGTTGGCCTGGAGCTATAGCAGAAGACACTTACCCAAGGTGCCATGCAGTGGAACTGAACCTGGGACCATGTGCTTTGGAAGCAAGCTTCTTACCACACAGCCACACCAGAGCCTAATCTCAAAGGGAATGAATTAAAGTTAAACAGCTTCTCCTGCATCCATCAGTAACTGAAATTGCTAAAGGATAATTTTCAGAGTCATGGCTGTGTGGTTAAGAAGGTTGGTTTGGAACCATGGCGTTTCAGGTTCAGTCCTGCTGTGCAACTTGGGTATTTTCTATTGGGCTGACCAAAGACTTGTGAGCACAGCTGACAAATGGAAACTGAAAGAAGCTTGTTGCAAGAGCTTGTGTATGCCTATAAGTATGTATGTCATTCCTTATCTCAACATTACATGGCAGTTGTAAACAAATGTCACCATCAGACAAGGGGTGTTTGTCATCACTGATCTTCTGTGAAAAGAAGTCCCTTGGAAACAAGCAATGGAAAAACATGGATATTAAGATGATGATGATGGCTTACTGGTTGAAAATACAAAGAAAATGTGAACCATTCAATAACAATTCGTACTGAAGGAGAGAGGGGGAGGGAGAGAGTGAGAGAGAGAAAGAGTGAGATAGAGAGACTGGGAGAGAAAGAGTGAGATAGAGAGAGTGAGAGAAAGAAAGAGAGAGAGTGAGAGAAAGAAAGAGAGAGAGTGAGAGAGTGAGTGACAGAGAGAGTGAGAAAGAGAGAGTGAGAGAGTGAAAGAGAGAGAGAGTGAAAGAGAGAGAGAGTGAGAGAAAGTGAGAGAGAGAGAGAGGGTGTGTGAGAGAGAGAGTGAGAGGTGAACTCACGTGTCTAATTTTGCTTGCAAGGTTTGCAGTTGTTCACGGAGTTTTTTCGAATCTTCGCGTCTCTTTTTCGTCTCAGTCTTGTTGATATGCATATATCTAGAATGACAGCAATAAATACACAGACAGGGTCTAATATTCCATTCACATACAGTCACACACATCTGAAACCATATAGACACACACACACTTACACAAGTATATACAATTTACACACACACACACAAATGTGCAAAACAGAATGTGTATGGATGAGGGCAGCTGCATAAAGAATGCCAATCTCCAATTGTGGGGGGAACCTGTGGCAGAGGTAGACCCAGGAAGACATAGGATGAGGTGCTGAAGCATGACCTTCAATTGTTGAGTCTCACAGAAGTGATGACATATGACCAAGGCTTCTAGCGATTTGCTGTGCTTGAGAACACACATGAAGCTAAGTGAAGCCATGGTCAGTGGTCAGTGCCGGGGACGTGTAAAAGACACACAGTATACACTGTGGAGTGGTTGGCATTAGGAAGGGCATCCAGCCCTAAAACCCAGGCCAAAACAGACTAGAGCCAGGTACAGCTCCCCGTTTTAACAGCACCAGTCAAACCATCTAACCCATGCCAGCATGGAAAATAGATGAGAATCAGATCATTCCCAGGAAGCAAGTGGAAGAAATTCTTAAAGAGATTGCCAAAAATTGTACTAAAAGTTTGTATTCTTAGGTATTAGCTAAGGGACAAAATAATGATAAACGTTTGGATTATGCACAAGGATGTGAAAGATAAAGGGTTGGAAAGGGAGTGTTAATCAACATCATTGCCCCTTGTACTTGACAACCCCAAAAAGCATAAAAGTCATAGCTGACCATGGTAGGATTTGAACTCAGGATATGAACCAGAAGAAATGCTGCTAAGCATTTTGTTCAACATGCTAACGATTCTATTGGCTCACCACTTTAATAATATTTTTGTCACAAAAATTACAAATTCTGACTCCAGTATTTATTTTTATTAACCTTGCAAAAGGATATGCAGATATTTTGGAAATACCACATGGAGTGAAAAATTATACCCCGTGGCAAGGAATAGTACTCATTTAGACACCCTACCATGGATATGGTGAAGTCATGGGACTGCAGCACGATGGGGTGTGATGAAGTAGCAGAAGAGATCAACTGAGCCAATGATGTTTCTTACATTGAGGCTGAACAGAGGAATGCAAGAAGATGAGTGGTCAGGATGAGCAAGCTCTATCAAGAGATTTAACTAAAGCGCATCCATACAAGTGGCATTCATGGTTGTGCAATTGATTAATGTAAGATTCATTAGGACCCAAGCTGCCAATTCAAATATGAATAAGAGAACAGGGTGGTCGCAGAGAGTGACAGGAACCCATACAAGCAGCTTGAGTGGATGAACAGCAAAGGTAACTCGAGAAATATTTAAATTTAGAACAAAGGTTTTGTGAAGTGGAACATCTTACCAAGAGAACACAATGGTTGATGGAAAAGCCACCTAGTTTGCTGATCTAGTACAGGTGTGACAGTCAGAGACAGCACAATATGTGCTGTGAGCTATAAACTTAATATTGAACAATCAGAAAAGTAAACAACTTCGCCACCTGAGCAATTATAATGGTGTAAGAAATCGAGATGACAAAATGATTTTTCCAGGTCAGCACAAATAAAATAGGTTTCATAATTGCAATATGTGTCAATGGAACAATTCGGCTTTGTTTGGCCTATATTCATAAAGTAAACCAGTCAGCTATGAAACCAAACTAGTCTGAGAAGAAGATAGCTCAAAATTCTTTTAACACAATTTATGTTCAGAAAGTATAGCATAAATCGGGCCCACTGTGGTGGGTGTGACACAGATCCTGCCTCGTGGGGCAGGCGTGACACAGATCCTGCCTCGCTGGGTGGGCATGACACAGATCCCACCTCGCGGGGCGGGTGTAACAGATCCTTCCTTGCAGGATGGGTGCGACACAGATCCTGCCTCGCGGGGCAGGCGCAACACAGATCCCGCCTCGCAGGGCAGGTACGACACAGATCCCGCCTTGTGGGACGGGTGTGACACAGATCCCACCTTGCAGGGCCGGTGTAACAGATCCTTCCTTGCAGGGTGGGTTCGACACAGATCCTGCCTCGCGGAGCGGGCATGACACAGATCCCGCCATGCGGGGAGAAGCATGTGCAACACAGATCTCCCTCACGGGGCGAGCACGACACAGATCTCGCCTCGCAGGGTGGGCATGACACAGATCTCGCTTTGTTGGGTGGATACGGCACAGAACTTGTCTAGCTGGTGAATGATTATGGCAGAAACCTTATCTAAGAGAGGTAACATGAACTGCTGTAACAAGGTTGCAACTTGTCTGACAGTAAAGCACAGCTTACCTATCCATAAAGAGTACTTGGGGAAACTCTAGCTTGCTGTGTAGCTTCTCTGACCGTTGTAATTGTTTGTTATAATCATAGCGTGTTAGCATAAACGTCATGATCGGAGGCAGTTTGTTGAACCAAATCTGGAAAAAGACACAAAACAAGGTTTTTAAAATTTTTTCTTTACAATACATCAAAAACGAAACAAAAAAGAAATAGGCTAGGGTTAAGGGGAAGACAGCTGCCCTTTGCTTGATCTAAATATATTGACAGAAATTTCTCAACATGGTATTGAGAAGATCACATCACAACCAAATAGTTTCAGACGCAATTCCCTGGGATCCTTCAGTCAGTGTCCTTTCCTATAGTCTCCAGTTGATCAATGTCTTGTGCATGAAATTTAATAGATGGAGACTGTACAGAAGCCTGCCATACATATAGACAGGGGTTCAGTCCGATTGTGTAGACACTGTAGACTGGTATCCTTTACTACAGACACAGGTTGACCAATACCTTAGGCAAAAACTGATCGGTTTGAGAGAGAGAGTCGTGTTTCCTGGAGCGAGTCCATATTTCTCATCTTCACGTGCGTTCGCTGACTGTAAACAGAAGCCTCACTGTTCACCCAGACATTCAGGTGATGTCATATGTTCACAGTCCACCTCAAAGGCATGTGTCAGGCTTCTTGACATAACAGCAATTCTTTGCAAACAAAGTACTTTACGTAACAATACCTTGGCTGTTTGTTAATCAACAGACTGAGAAATTATTACATTGGTTGGAAACAAATAAAGGCTGATATCAGGCCATAGAACACTACTCTGATGTAATCTTATCTGATTCATGCAAGCATAGCAAAGTAGATGTTAAAAATGATATATATATATATATGTATATATACTTGTCTTCACATTAACACTACTTGAGCAGCAGCGACACTGTCACTCAGTGGCACGTAAAAAGCACCCACTACACTCTCGGAGTGGTTGGCGTTAGGAAGGGCATCCAGCTGTAGAAACTTTGCCAGATCAAGATTGGGGCCTGGTGCAGCCATCTGGTTTGCCAGCCCTCAGTCAAAATCGTCCAACCTATGCTAGCATGGAAAGCGGACGTTAAACGATGATGATGATGATGATACCAGCAGCTTGGTAGTTCGATGTGTGAAGACATGGAGTAAAGTACTTTATATGCAAAACGAGGGTTGGTGTCAGGAAAGGGACCCAGTCATAGAACACTGCCTTAACAAGTCTCATCTAACCAATGCCAGCATAAAAAATAAGAATGCTGCTGCTATGGCCAATACCACCACCACCACCAAATCTTCTTCTCGTCACACAGAACTATTTGACTTACTTCTTTTGTAGGTGATTCCTCAGAACATGGCTGGCTTCCTCCAGTGGTTTCTTGCTCCAAACTTTCATGTACATCACGTACACCATTTACATTTAAATTAAACTGCAAAAATACACTATCATCCTCTGAAATTCAATACAGAAATAGGGAGAAGCTTAATTAAAAATACACAATAAACGGCACAATTAATTAGTTAAACCTCATTATGTTAAGTTCTAGTTCATTGCTTAATTGTTAATTGCAAAAGAGTATAACTAGGAAGTTTGTACCACCACACTTTCACTGACTGTTTTGAGTGCTTGTAAAGTTGTAGGCAGACAGACACCACCTCAGTCCTCCCATTCAGCACTTGGGGATGAGACAGCTGGAAATGAGGGCTCTACTCAAAGACGGCACAGTCTTAGAATCAAACTCACAACCTTATAATATATATATATACACACACACGTACACACATATACGTACACACACACACACACATATACGTACACGCACACACACATATATACGTACACACACACACACATATACGTACACACACATACGTACACACACACATACGTACACACACACATACGTACACACACACATACGTACACACACACATATACACACACACACACGTACACACACACATATACACACACACACACACATATATATATACACACACACACAAATATATATACAAGGTCAAAAAGGATAGATCTGACAGAGCCTTTTCTTTAAAATGCTTATTTTTTGACCCCTTCATATCCTCCTCCTCCTTCCCAGAACTGAACTTCAGGAACAACACCAAACTGGTCAGCCAAAAAAGATGAACAACAACAACAATTGTAAAGAAACCAGCAAACATACCTTTGTTATTGCCAATTTCAGTGTAACCCCCATAAAATAATTCAATCATAGGGTTTGTTTGTTCTTTTGGATCTCTGCAAGGGAACAAAAAACCAATAGTTATTAATAAATTCAGACACAGTTGTAGCATGTTCAGTTAAAAGAATCAGAATAGGCAAGTACCAGGTTTTCTAATTCACAAACACTGACATAATTATCAGATAAATTACTTTCAAACATGGCAAATAATTTTTAAAAGGAAATTTTGTTAACAAAGCAAGTCTAATTCATAGCATTAACAATCCCTATACACCAGTAAGAAAATAGAGTCACTTGGAATAGCTATGGTTTATGTTGGGTTCCAAGTGGGATCCCCAATGTCTTTAGCCCTTTCATTACCAACCCAGCTGAAACCGGCTCTGGCTCTGAGTACAAATGACTTGTTTCAAAAGTCCTGAATTAAAATCTTCCACCACACCTTAGTCACAATTCATGTTCCTAACACAAGCTTAACCCTTTAGCATTCAAACCGGCCAAAATATTTAACCTGTTTTATATTGAAACTGACCAGATCTCGCCTCTCACCTCAGCCCTACCATGTCATTCTAAAACTAAAAAATCACATCACTGAAATCTATAAACCACAAGATAATGCATGACTAATTCATATCAATGTGAATAAATAAGCCTCGCATTTGACAGAATAATCTGAACACTAAAGGGTTAATGATAGCTAAGTTATTTTTCTAAATTCTTTGTTATATTTAAAAGTAATTGAAAGAAGCACAGAGCATGTCAAAATAAATACAGTAATGAAAGGGTTAACAACAAAAAAACTGCCCAAAAGACAATCCACAGCCTCCAAAACTGGCAGGAGGAAGGAAGGTATTGACAAATCGCAAATCTAGCCCAAATGCTTCTCATAAAGGTACCCAAAGTGCCAGGTAGGGCTGTTAGACAAGGTAATGGATTAAATCTATGAGCCAAGTCAACTGCAAAGCATCTGATCCAATGCTTTTCCAGTTCCAAATGACCAGCAGCCATGGATTGATTTTTTATTATTTTTTTTTTAATTGACCCAGTAAGGACGATAAAGAAATTGTGCATTCAGGGAAACTCACCTTCACCACAAATGTCAAAATCCAGTCTCAACAAAGAAACCTCGCAGCTTGTGCTATCATCAGCATCATCATCATTTAATATCTGTTTTACGTGCTGGCATGGGTCGGACAGTTTGAGAGGAGCTGGCAAGCTGTAGGGCTGTTTGCTAAATGCATTTTGGTGCCTAGGCAGACACCCGCATGGCCCTCTCACCCAATCCAGACAAGGAACCAAACGCACAACCTTATGTTAATGAGCTCAATACCCTGACGATAAGGATTAAAGTATCTCTAAACCTGTTTGAAACACTCTTTCTCAACTCAAATTTAACTGCTGTATCTGCCATTCTATTTCTCTTAAGACAAACATTTCATATCAAAAATAAAAAAAGAGGAAAACAAAATTAAAGAGAAAGAAGAAAAAGAAAGACTTACTTGCTACAAAAACTTCCAGAAGATTCTGTTAGCGTGGACGGTGAGTTTCTGAAAGCATCTTCAAGCCATTCAAGAAGCTTGCCTTGGAACTCGCTAACGTCCTAAAAAGAGCAAAGAAGATGAAACAACAGTGAAGCGGCTTTACTTGTATTTCCTTACCTATGGTAAGATAATGTTCTTGAGCAAAAATCAAATTAAAATTAAATTACAAAAATTAAAATGTTCAACTTTTGGAAACAATCTTGTCAGTAACATACCAAAGTGTGTGTGTGTATGCATATTTCTGCATGTCTTAGTATGACACCTGAGTAAAGGTGATGCCTTGTTTAATCCTGTAAAGAACACATTTTGTAGCTTGTCAGCTTTAATGTGTGAAGATCAGTGTAATTAAAATACCTTACTCGGAAAACAAGTAAGGGTTGGCAACAGGAAAGTCATCTGGCCATAAAATGCTGCTTCAATAATTCTTGGACCAACCCACATCAACAAACAGACATCACAGACAGCAGGCAAGACCATATTATCTACCTGTTACAGATCACTTAGTGAGGGATGCTTTACATGAAGCACACACAGCTGCGCATGTGCAGGTATGCACACCTGTGGTGACATATGTATAGATACCCAAATACACACACACACCTGAAAGGTTAAACACTCAGTTCATGAGACATTAAAAAACTTACTTGCTGACTATCTGACACTCCCATGTGAGATCTGAAGCCTTCTTTCAAAATCTCAACTGCTTTGGAAGGGTCCACATACTTTCGATACGAACCAATCATCAACGAGAAAAGGTTTCTTAGTTCTTCAGTAAATCGGAGACTACGAGTTTCCTGTAATAGACAAAATTATGACAGATTTCAACAAGAATAATATTCACTCACAAACTTAGATAATCAAGGTTTCTCAAGTTACATGCAAAATATACTTTATGATCACAAAAACACGTGCTTCAGATACACTCGTTTATTCATAGGAACGTAACTAAGTTGAAATGTCATAAATAACAGTGACAAATGAAATATACATTGCTGGAAGTTTTGTTGACAAACAGCAGTAATTTCATTGATTGGTTGAAATCACCGAAATACAACTAACACGAAACTTTTCTCAACAACGCTAAGAGTAAAAGATGTTTTATATGACACATTCTACCAGTGTTCGAATTTTGAAAGTGTTTAGTTGCAAAAAATTAATTTCTCGATCTGCCGATGAAAGTGAAAAGATCCCTAAATTTTTCTTATAATATAAAGTGCCATCCCTCATTTGCTAAGTTAGCCCCCAATGTGCCGCCAGGAAAAACTAGATTTATTTTGTGGGCTCCCTTGTTTTTCATAAAATACAAACTCACAAACAAATGCATGCACACGTTATCGCAAATATATGTATATATATATATAATAAATATTAGGGAATAAATCCAAATTTACAGGGAAAAAAAATCAGATTTAGGATTAAATCCAATTTTATAGTAAAATATTATAAAATATTATTAGAGACAAAACCACTATTTTGCAAAACAAACAAGGAAAGTCTTAATCAATACATAAAATTTTAATAAATAGTCAAAAAAACCGCCACTACAATCGTTTCTTGTCTTGATCGACAATCTTCAGGTGGACTTCCAATAAGTCAGTTTCAAATGGTGTTATCCATAAAAATTTGCGGGGTGATTATAATAAAAAATAAGCAACAAGAATGACTCCGGTAATTTGGTACAATTGTTTCGCACTACAACATTTTATTAAAAGTTGTAAGTATTACAGCAGATTTAAGATGCTGAGTGCTCATCAGCCAATTATAGAGGTTTTCCAATATTACAAAAGCTTTCAAATCGAATAGTAACATTTTAGAGAAGGTAGATATACAGACAAAGATGTGGATTTAAATTTTAAGAACATATGAGGTTGTGAAGTCTAGCCACTAACTGACCAAACTATGGTTGTATCTAACTGCTATAAGAATTCATATATATATATATATATATATATATATATAGGAAAAATACAGATTGAAAATGCACTGAGAATAGTTAAAATATTTGAAGCTTTAACCGGATTCAAAAAGTTCAAATAGAAAGACGTGGCTTATGTCGCAGCCATCTTGCTTCTGACTAGAGTTTGAAGTCTGCCCTGTTTTTATAGGAAGTTCATGGCTCAAATTAGAATATGTTTTGGATAGGATTTGATTGGAAGAGGATAGTCAGATGACTGGTCTTAGAAATTTTTGTATGTTGCTTGCTATATGCTTGTGTTAATATCAAGTGGCAATGTTTAGTGTCTTAAGTTAAGGCTGACACGGTTGACTGAACATGTCCAATCAAACAATGCTCTGAATGTTTTCAGAGCATTGATTGCCAACTGTTGACAGAAAACTTTCAGAGCATTGTTTGTTTGGACAGGTTCAGTCAACTGTGTCAGCCTTAACTTGCTACACTAAACATTGCCACTTGATACTAACACATGTAGCAAGCAACATACAAAAATTTCTAAGACCAGTCATGTGACTATCCTCTACCAATCAAAACATATTCTAATTTGAGCCATGAACTCCCTATAAAAACAGAGCAAACTTTAAACATTAGTCAGAAGCAAGACAACTGCGACATAAGCCACGTCTTTCTATCTGAACTTTTTGAAAGTCAGTGTAAAGGGTGAAACCAGTTAAAGCTTCAAGTATTTTAATAAAAAAATATTTCAACTATTCTCAGTGCATTTTCAACTTCTATTTTTCCAATATATATATATATATATATATATATATATATATGATGAGCAATGACTCTGAAACTAGTCTCTGATTGCTGGCTTTGCTGGGTGGAGGTGCTTATCTCCCCTTTGAAAACATAAGGACACAGGAAATGTGTCAAGGCCAACAGGAAACGGTGTTTCCTAGGGCTAAATAGCAGTCGCATTCTTCCCTTTCATGGGACTGTCACACTTGATTGACAACATACCATCACTTTATCATGCTGCTACTGAATAAATCTGAGATTTAGAAATGTATTATTTATATATATATATATATATATATATATATATATATATATATATTCAGATGAATATGGTACTTAAGTTGAGGCACCAGAATTTAGTATGGTATTAACCATATGATTTCAAAGTAAGGTGATTAAAATAAAAATAAGCAACAAGAATCCTTGTTGCTTATTTTGATTATATATATATATATATATATATATATATATATAAAACAATAAATGGTGAAGTTGTGTTGACTGCACGTGGAGAAATGATAGGCAAGGAAAAATTATAAAAAGGCAGAATGCTAAATTGAAGGTAAATTTTAATGAAAATGGGTGTATGGAAAATTTTGAAAAATTAATAAAATATATATCTATATGCCTTTTTATAATTTGTCCTTGCCTATATATATATATATATTGATTGATGAATGTATCAAATGTCTCCCAAATTGCTGTACATAGTTCCAGACTTCAAAGCAAACTTCACAGCAAGTTGTTTGTTCACTAAAGTTAAAAGTACTACTAACATTTGAACCATACACTGAAATATTTCTGTTGCACTTTCAAAGAAAGAATAACACCGTTTCCGTGCAAGAGGGCTGAGAATGAGAGCTCACAGAGCTGAGTTTGAATATCCTTTCCTGACTGTCATTGCTGTCAGTCATACAACAGCATACATAGCGCTGTATTTATTTAGTGCTTTAGCATTAACCACCTGACCCATATTAAACTAGGTTAACCATTAGAACAATACTGTTGTAGATGTTGCTTCCTGGAGAGACAAAGCCATCACAGCAGCAACGGGAAGGACATTGGTGTTTGCAGTTGTAGCATTTTAACCATAAGTGAGAGAATACTTACTGCAGGATTGGAAGCACTAAATTCTGACCTTGGATGAGGTTGAAAATTTATCAGCAAATGTCTGAAGCGATTTACATGGAACAAGGACTGGAAAAGAAGAAATATGAAGGAGATATTTTAAAGCAATAGCCACAACAACAACAAACTGCTTACAGACAACAGAGAATCTTTCAATTGAGTCAACCTTGAATAAATGACTGCTATCTGCTTTATCAAGCATGGGTAGATGTAAAGTTGATGCTAACAGAAACTAAACACCACATCAACAGGTACTATGATCAACTTTTTATTTTTTGTATCCTATTTGATTTACATTGAGAGATAACAGATCTAGTTTTATGGACGTGTGGTAAGAATGCAGCAGGAGAAAATTGCAAGACGGATTCTTCAAGTGATGCCAACCAACAAGAGACCTAGGGGTACATCATGAGCAAGATGGTTGGATAATATCCATAAACCCAGTTGATCAGACAAAAATATTGCAGCAGAGTTTAATTAGAGTTTTTTTCTAATATGACCTTACGGAGGAGGTGTCTGACGACTCTAAACCTACAACACTTCCAGGGTTAGGGTTAGGGTTATAGCTGTCCTATTTTGTAGATACTGTGCATTAAGGAGTAAAAATATATTCACTATTTCCCAGTCTACCAACAGAGGATCAGTTTAACATACAATGGAAAAGTTACATAATTAGTAATTATCCAATAATTATGACAAATATTAATTACAGATAAAAGTGCTCTAGTACTCTGCTGAACGTTTTTTTTTTTAATTAATGAGAGAGGGATTTCTGCCAACCAAACTTTAGCAGTAAAATCATTACTATTATTTCCTCAAATATTAATTTGGTATACAAATTGGGGGACTAAATGTTCTAAACCAGAACTAAACTCATTTGTACTGTGTAATTGCAGAACCAATCTAAAACATTTGTTATGAAGTCATACAGCTTTATTCTTGCCATACAGTGAGCTGATGGTAGTTAATAGTCACCTTGAATGGACACTAGTGAGTACAGATGGTAACTACTGAGACATGATCCCTAATAGGGATCCAAGGAGTTGAGTTAAAATTACTAGAAAATAATATATTTCTTTATTGCCCACAAGGGGCTAAACATAGAGAGGACAAACAAGGACAAAGGGATTAAGTCGATTACAACGACCCCAGTGCGAAACTGGTACTTTATTTATCGACCCCGAAAGGATGAAAGGCAAAGTCGACCTCAGCGGAATTTGAACTCAGAACGTAGCGGCAGACGAAATACCGCTAAGCATTTCACCCGACGTGCTAACGATTCTGCCAGCTCGCCGCCTTAGAAAATAATGTATTTTCAAGCACAAAGCCATGCATGTATTGATTGTTAACTCTGTAACTAACTCTCTCTCTCTCTCTCTCTCTCTGTACTGACCTATGGTCAACACTAATTCGTAGCAATATACTAGCAGTTCTTACCTGTATCAAAGCACTAAACCAGCATGTATTACCAACATTCTTTAGTCCTACAGGACACCAGTTCTCCCGTTCACGTAAATGAGGATTCAAAGGGTCAACAAACCAAAGATCACTCCGTTTCCGCTTGGTTCCAGATTTGCTTTCTGCTAAACTGGCTTCAAGAACTCTGAGAAATTGGATGGAAAAAAAAAAAAAAAAGACATAGCAGAAAGTCTAAACATTCACACAGTGAAATAAAACAGATATACTGGTTCAATTAGTATTTTTGTCATTAAAAATTCATTTTTTTTTTTCCCAGAAAGACATTACCAAAGCCATATGAAAATACCAAAATTCAAGAAAAAAGACGTCAGAGGAGGTAAAGTAGTGCTCATGAACTTTTTACAGGACCTCCAAGACTAGCAAGAGAACACAGAGAAGATGTTAGCATCTTCAACATGGATGCCTGGTCCTAAAGTTTCCAACAGAGTGAAAGTCATTAACGAAGGACATGGTGGTAGTGTTGGTGTTAGATTAATGACTCATAAGACTTGTAAGAGCGACCGTCATTAAAGGTAGCCAAGAACCAGACAAAGGTAGTAGTGGTGATGGATTGAAGATGCACCATATTTTATAGTTATGTTACTGGTTTCAGAAAAAGTTATTAAGATCAACATCAGACTTCAGTAACACTTTCTTTACAGACAGGTTGCTGACCTCACCATTTTGCATCTCTGATTAACAACTTCAGAAGAAACATCATCATCATCATCATCATCATCGTTTAGCGTCCGCTTTCCATGCTAGCATGGGTTGGACGGTTCAACTGGGGTCTGGGAAGCCAGAAGGCTGCACCAGGCCCAGTCTGATCTGGCAGTGTTTCTACGGCTGGATGCCCTTCCTAACACCAACCACTCTGTGAGTGTAGTGGGTGCTTTTTACGTGCCACCGGCACAGTTGCCAGACGAGGCTGGCTAACGGCCACGATTGGATGGTTCGCTTACGTGTCACCGGCACGGGGGCCAGGCGAGGCTGGCAGCTTCAGATGTTTGTCATTGCTACAATCTAACTCAATTATGTCAAAACCGCAAAAGCCACAAGATAAAACTGGCCTTAGGAAACAATGATCTAAGAAGAAGGAAAAAGTTTCAAAATATTTTTACCGGCTGATGTCCTGTTCTTCGCGAGTAACTTGACCACCCAACATTCCAGTGGAATCTTGCAAGCTGGCAGCAATTGCTTTCCGAATCTCTTCAGTCTCGTAACCATCTGCAGCAGCCTGAGGCTGTTGTTGTTGTTGCTGCTGTTGTTGTTGTTGTTGTTGCTGCTGTTGCTTATCATTAGTTAGATCTATAACTAGAAATATTTAGGTCCTCAGAAACCCATAACAAGCACAAAAGGAACAGCAACACAATACAAAAAAAAAGGGCATACAAACACACACAAAACAAAAGTATTTATTCCAAGAACCACATGTCACTCCCTAATAAACCATCATCATCATCATTTAACGTCCGCCTTCCATGCTAGCATGGGTTGGACGGTTCAACTGGGGTCTGGGAAGCCCGAAGGCTGCATCAAGCCCAGTCTGATCTGGCAGAGTTTCTACAGCTGGATGCCCTTCCTAACGCCAACCACTCCGTGAGTGTAGTGGGTGCTTTTTATGTGCCACCGACACAGGTGCCAGGCGAGGCTGGCACGGCCACGCTCGGATGGTGTTTTTTACGTGCCACCGGCACGGAGGCCAGTTGAGGCTGGCACGGCCATGATCGGATGGTGTTTGTTATGTGCCAAATTCCATTGATGTTCATCGATTTTGATTTGATTTGATTTGATTTTCACTTGCCTCAACAGGTCTTCACAAGTAGAGTTATGTGTCCCAAGAAGGAAGGTATGCACAGGTGGACTGACTACGTCCCACTTAATTTTAAAATATCTCCTTTATACCAAATTCTAGGTCACCATCTCACAGCTCTTTTCCTTCGAAGAAATAAATATTTCATCCCTGACCAGATACATACTCTCTCAAATTGAAACCTCAATGTGGAGTACCACATAGCTCCCGAGATGGCACACAGCCACCAGTCATCCCTGACATTTTATAAGACAGCTCACCTGAAAAGATCACAAATTAAAACTCACTATTTAACCTATTAATGTGTAACATTTAATTAAAAAACTATATTTAAATATTTCTTAATGCCAACCACTCCCAGTACCCTCTGCAAAGTGGTCGACACTAAGAAGGGCATCTAGCCATAGAAACCATACCAAGACAGACAAAGCCTGGTGCAGCTCTCAAGCTTGTCAGCTCCTGTCAACCTATCCAACCCACGCCAGAATGGAGAACAGATGCTAAATAATGATGATGATGATGATGATGACTATTATATAATTTTCTAGCTGTCCTACTTTGTAGATGCTGTCCATTATGAAGTTAAAAATATATTCACTATTCCCCAGTCTACCAACAGTTTAACATACAATGGAAAAGTTACATAATTAGCAATTATCATCAAATAATTATGACAAATATTAATTACAGATAAAAGTGTTCTAGTACTCTGCTGAACGTTTTTTTTTGTTTAGTCTGGTAGACTGATGTATAGTGTGGTCTCTCTTAGACAAGTAGAGTTGAAGGACTGACCAGAAGTATCAATACTTAAACTGACAACAGCATACTTATATTTCTGCAGGCTCATGTCTGTGGAGAAAATATTGGCAGGGATGGAATTCCAAAATATTTTGCTGAAGTATTTGGAACAAGATATAATTGAAATGATGAAATAAGTAGAAATGAGTGACACAAATTAACATAGCTGGTACATAACTGGTTCCCTCTACAACTGAGAGTGAAAGAGAGAACAATACAAGCTGAGAGAAAAGAGCCGTACCACCAACCATAAGCTCTTCTCCAGGTCACAGAATAATCACACATTTAGATATTGCCACCAAGCATTTATCACGGACTATGGCTTAAATATGTTAACAGTATAAAATATATGTTTCTTTATTACCCACAAGGGGCTAAACATAGAGGGGACAAACAAGGACAGACAAATGAATTAAGTCGGTTACATCGACCCCAGTGCGTAACTGGTACTTAATTTATCGAGCCCGAAAGGATGAAAGGCAAAGTCGACCTCGGCGGAATTCGAACTCAGAACATAACAGCAGACGAAATACAGCTACGCATTTCGCCCAGCGTGCTAACGGTTCTGCCAGCTCGCCGCCTTAATTTCCCCCCCACCCAGCTGGACGGAACGCCAGTCCATCGCAGCGTTACTCAAGAAACAGGAAGAGAGAGTGAGAGAAAGCTGTGGCGAAAGAGTACAACAGGGGGCGCCACCACCCCCTACTGGAGCCTCGTGGAGCTTTTAGGTGTTTTCGCTCAATAAACACACAACGCCTGGTCTGGGAATCAAAACCGCGATCCTCCGACTGCGAGTCCGCTGCCCTAAACACTGGGCCATTGCGCCTCCACAGTGTAATATATATTTAATAAAAGACACAGACAAACACACACACACACACACAATATTCTCTAAACTGTGACAAAACAATTTCAATTCTGAATTCTGCTAGAAGAGAAAACATATGTTAGATACATTACAAAGACAAACATCTCATTGAAAACAACATGTAATTTAAGAGTTGTTCACCTTTCTGATTTTCCTTGGCATCACATGGAGTATTACAATGGGTTTGGGGTAGATCTTGAGAAGGATTGTTGGAGACCTGGCAGCAAAAACAGAAGAAACAGATTAATTTACCGATATTTTCAGGTTGTTGCTTAATCCCAAGTGAACAGACGGAGTGGACCTACAAACAAAGGTAATGAGGACAACACTATCAAATGTGAGATTTAAGGGCGATTTGACTACTATTTCTAGGTAGTCAAACCACACAGAGAATCCCTCTTGTATTGTTGAGTGAATCTGCATCAGCCTGGCTCAGAAATATTGGCTGAGAGGCTTTTAAGATGGTACTTTACCTTATTGTTGGGGTTCGCCAGGACAAACAAACCCCCCACATCTTCTTAGGATCTCACCTTCTGCTACATTATCCAGTGTGTCCCTTAATCGAAACAGCATGGTGTGATATGAGGTAGATTTAGCTTTTATTTCTAGCAGGCTGAGCAACATTGTAGAGGCTCTGTAGTTTAATTGTAATAAATAAGGAAAGAGGTATATTCCTTCAATCAACTCTCAGCGTTAGGGTCTGCTAGAATGTTTGGGCCCTAATGGGGCAAGGGACTACAGTAAGGGTTACAGTACAAAAGTGTACTGTATGAAGGGAATTCAGTTGTTAAAAATAGTTGCTTTTTTTTTTTAGTGTTTAAAATATTCCATTTTACAAGCTACATTGGCACAAGGTAAGAAAATGAAAAATATTTATAAAAACAATTTCTTGAAAGAAAACAAAGAATTAAGGTCTGGTGACTAGAACAAATAGATGGGATAGGAAAACAATGTCGTTATTCAGAGCCTAGGCATCAGGTATCTTTACAAAGTTTAACTATGCTTTAGATAGATATCTGAAATAATTACATTGTATTCTGAGCTGTCTTGAACAAGCATGGTAACGACATCTTCAATATTGTATTTTCCATCTTTGTTACAACATGCCCTGATTGCTTTTGTTATCACCTTGATGTCATCAATTCCAGTTACTTCTTTAATCTGAGACAAGGCCGACTCCTCTTTGTTCCTCTGAAACAAGACACAGGGAAAAGAAACCATCAGAACAAATATCCAGAAAATATAACGACAGCTTTAAAATGTGCCAACAATTAGCTTTAGAAGTAAAACACATCGCAATACATAATGGTTTCAATGGCACATGGCCAGCAACAGCATTGACCCCCCAATGCTTATCTGGTATTTATTTTATCAACTCTGAAAGGATGAAAGGCAAGGGTCAATCTCGGCAGAATTTGAACTCAGAAAGTAAGGCCAGAAAAAAATGTCGCCAAGCATTTTCTCCGATGTGCTAACCATTCTGCTGGCTTGATGCATTCATGCCAAAAATACAGAAATATGTAACGTTACTACAGCTACGGTATACAGCTCCTCCTTGTGTCCTTATCTTAGTCACCAGACTGGTTAGTTTGTAGTTTGCTATAAGAACAAACATTGAAAAGAAAGCAAAAATCTGTCATTTGCAAAAAGAAACAACTCTTTCCAGACAAGTCTTTTCAATCAATAGAATCTTTGTAAACCTGGCATTTTTTGTTTCCAAACAACTTCAGTCAATACCAAAATCAGTGCCAATTAGACATGAAAAGCAGAACCAAAGAACTGACTAACAAAGGAGTCAGAGATTATTTTTAGATAAATTCATCAATAGAGAAACATCTGAAATAGAAGACTTATATAATGGGTTACATTCCTCTCTTTAGGTACCGACAGAGTTCTTTATAAAAATAGAATAGAATTAAGAGACATGCCTGGACATGATAAACCATCGGTGAACCAAGTGCATAGATTTCAGGCATTCAAGAGAGAGAGAGAGAGAGAGAGAGAGAGAGAGATGCAGGTAGAACTACCCGGTTTTGAGTTCTATTTCCCTGCATAGTAGCCTGGGGAAATGTCTTCTACTGGAACTTCAAGCCAACTGATGCCCTGTGAATAGAATTCATCATCATCATTATTATTATTAACCTCTAGGGAATACAGCCTTGAATCCTAGGACATATAGGGTTGGTTACCCAGTTTCTGCGGCATATAATTATTGACTGAGAACACACTTCCCCTGAATGGGAAACCGATCTTCAACAGGGTCACTCGTTTGCAGAAACAAAGCACATTAAGTCGGTATTTCCTCTTAACAAATCATCTTGAAGTTCTGTTTTGAAAGACGATGAATAAAAAAGAAAACCAGGATATTAAAAGCGAGTAAAGGTTAGTGATAGGAAGGGCATCTGGTCGTAAAACATTTCTGTGGCAAGTATTCATCCAACCCATTGCTAGAATGAAAAAAATGCCAAACAAATGAATTAAAAGGAAGAGTAGACAGGGTGGGGGGATAAAGTATTAAAAGAAACCATACAAACAACATCCATAAATAAATTAAAAAAAAAAAAGAGATGAGGCATTAAATCATAGATTGGGAGGGTGAGAGAGATTCTAATCCATGAATAAAGTCAGATGATTCAACAAGGATGTGAGATTAATATTGAAGACAGCCATTGTGGATGTTGCTGACAACAGGAGATGGTTTCAAGTGGGCAAATCTTTGCTGTGCTCTCCTCTCTTAAACAAGACACTCATTACTCCCACCATGTTGTCTTCCTCCTCCAGACATATGCATAGCAGCTTTGTCACATGTTCTTCTCATTCCACACCAAATCTAAATTTGGTTTTTAGGACGGAGAGCAGAAACTTTCTAAAATACAAATACAAATCAAATATATATAGGCGCAGGAGTGGCTGTGTGGTAAGTAGCTTGCCTACCGACCACATGGTTCCGGGTTCAGTCCCACTGCGTGGCATCTTAGGCAAGTGTCTTCTGCCATAGCCCCGGGCCGACCAATGCCTTGTGAGTGGATTTGGTAGACGGAAACTGAAAGAAGCCTGTCGTATATATGTATGTATGTGTGTGTGTGTATATGTTTGTGTGTCTGTGTTTGTCCCTCTAGCATTGCTTGACGACCGATGATGGTGTGTTTACGTCCCCATCACTTAGCAGTTCGGCAAAAGAGATCGATAGAATAAGTACTGGGCTTACAAAGAATAAGTCGATTTGCTCAAATGACTGAAACAAGTAAAAGAGTAAAGAGTAAATGAAACTAAATTCTTCTAAACCAACCTCCTCGATAACCCAACTCTAGGGGAGTTTCAGCAACAGACTAATTCCTCCTCTTCCTCTTAGAAAACCAGGTTACATTTTTCAAGCATCTCTTGTAAACTTCTCCTCTTGAGGAAGTGTGCTTAGATAGAATCTGTTCTTTCCCATTTCCATACCAAAGATTTCCAGTTAGAGAAAAGGAAGAGAGATTCTGGACAACAAAATATTCAACTGAAAATTCCTCTAATCATCATCATCATCATTTAACGTCCGCTTTCCATGCTAGCATGGGTTGGACGGTTCAACTGGGGTCTGGGGAGCCCGAAGGCTGCACCAGGCCAGTCAGATCTGGCAGTGTTTCTACAGCTGGATGCCCTTCCTAATGCCAACCACTCCGAGAGTGTAGTGGGTGATTTTATGTGCCACCGACACAGGTGCCAGACGAGGCTGGCGAACGGCCACGCTCGGATGGTGTTTTTATGTGCCACCGACACAGGTGCCAGACAAGGCTAGCAGACGACCACGCTCGGATGGTGTTTTTTTATGTGCCATCGACACAGGAGCCAGATGAGGCTGGCGAATTCTTATTCTACACTGGAACAGCCATCACTCACTCACTCTCTCTCATACAAATACACGGTTTTGGAGTCAATACACAAAGTATATACAAAGTGTGGAGGTGCAATGGCCCACTGGTTAGGGCAGCAGACTCGCAGTCGTAGGATCGCAGTTTCGATTCCCAGACCAGGCTTTGTGAGTGTTTGTTGAGCGAAAACACCTAAAGCTCCACGAGGCACTGGCAGGACGTGGTGGTGAACCCTGCTGGATTCTTTCACCACAACTTTCTCTCACTCTTTCTTCTTGTTTCTGTTGTACCTGTATTTCCAAGGGTCAGCCTTGTCACACTGTGTCACACTGAATCTCCCTGAGAACTACGTTAAGGGTACACATGTCTGTGGAGTGCTCAGCCACTTGCACGTTTATGAGCTGCTACGTCACTGGTGCCAAGCTGTATCGGCCCCTTTGCCTTTCCCTTGGATAACATCGGTAGCGTGGAGAGGGGAGGTCGGTATGCATGGGTGACTGCTGGTCTTCCATAAACAACCCTGCTCAGACTTCTGCCTCGGAGGGTGATTTTCTAGGTGCAATCCCATGGTCATTCATGACCGAAGGGGGGTCACAACAACAATACCTAGTATTCAACTCGAACTCCCCAATTGATGATCCTGCTGATTCCCAGCACCCAAGTTGAAAGCCTCCCGACTTGTAATCAAATCTTTTAAGACACACAAGGCTAATGTATCACCAAGTAACTTTTCAGTCCTGTTAAAGTTTAGATTTACAAGCTAAGACTATATTGGTCTTGGGCCTTGTTTTTTTAGATTATATGGTTATAAAGAGTTTAAAAATTAAAAGGAGCAGTTTTTATCAAAAGGCTAAAAAATAAAGATATAAAAGAAATGAACTTTGAAAATACTATAAAAGAAAACTGAACATTTAAATGATTGTCTTTTTAATAGAAATAAACTCAAATCCCTAATTGCTCATTTTTGAGATTAGACCATCATCATCATCATCGTTTAACGTCTGCTTTCCATGCTAGCATGGGTTGGACGGTTCAACTGGGGTCTGGGAAGCCCGAAGGCTGCACCAGGCCAGTCAGATCTGGCAGTGTTTCTACAGCTGGATGCCCTTTTTAACGCCAACCACTCCTAACGCCAACCAATGTTAAAATATAAACTGAAGTGAATATAAGACAAACACTTCCTAACTGGGGGCTTGGCCTAAATGCAACACAGTGGACTCTGTTACCAAAGGCACCCAAGAAACAGAAAGTATCAAAAAGATGAAGTTAAATAGTGTGACATAATTTTATTAGTTAACTTGAATTATTTAAGGCAACTCATTATCTCGTAATTAATTAACGAGAGGGTGGAAAGACAAATAACAATGATGAGAGAACAATGCCTATAAATGGAAATACTGAAGAGGATACAGCCAGAGTCATTAACAATGATGATGATGATGGAAGTAAGATGTGACTGTGGTAATTACAGTAAAAAATAGAGATGATGACACAATGACGAAATGATATTATGAGGATCTAAATTGACAAACAGAAGTGTTGACTCCTTGAAAACTGTTCCAAATACTGAATATTTATTAACCAGCTTAGATTACATTCAATTTACCATAAGAGGTTTCAAAAGCTAGGATGGATCAAGTTCTGAACTGGTAGTGTTAAGTAGATAAGAAGTAAGAATTGTTGTCTTCTGAAAGGGTTTCGCCACAGGAATTCCCATCAAGAATTTTGCAAATCAAGTACAAAAACGAGGTAAATATTCCCCTGAATAAAATTTAAGGCCACAACAGTGAATTCATTTTTAACTTTTCATCTACTTCAGAGACAAGACTGAACTGTTAAATGATTTACTCTTTACTCTTTTACTTGTTTCAGTCATTTGACTGCGGCCATGCTGGAGCACCGCCTTTAATTGAGCAACTCGACCCCGGGACTTATTCTTTTGTAATCCCAGTACTTATTCTATCGGTCTCTTTTGCCGAACCGCTAAGTAACAGGGACATAAACACACCAGCATCGGTTGTCAAGCAATGCTAGGGGACAAACATAGACACAAACACACACACGCATATATATATATACACATATATACGACAGGCTTCTTTCAGTTTCCGTCTACCAAATCCACTCACAAGGCTTTGGTTGGCCCGAGGCTATAGTAGAAGACACTTGCCCAAGGTGCCACTGAACCCGGAACCATGTGGTTGGTAGACAAGCTACTTACCACACAGCCACTCCTGGGAACAATTTTTAATAAGATCATTAAGTCTCGTGTTTTTAAGGGAATAGAATTGAGCCTAAAATGCAGACTGGCTTTAGCAAGAAAACCTAACAACATAGGGAAGTAGATTGAATGTTCTGTAACACATAGCACAAAACTAAATGATTCTAAATTCAATCTGATTGGTATCAACACTCTTTAATAAACAACAAGACTGGTACATTGGTGAGGCTGACACTCCACCTACAGGAAATAAAGAGAACTAAGAACAAAACACAAACCATGAAAAGTTTGTTGATGCACAATGATGCCCACCACCCAATACAGACACCACAACCACATTCCTAGCAGCAGCACCATTATTTATGAACAGACTCCATGGCGGTATGGCTTAACCAAGTCTGCCAGACCATACTTGGCAACAAACCAAATAAGAATAAGCATTGAGGAATAGAAATGAAATAGGTCAGGCTTCATCGCATAATGATCAGGTGTGGGAGATAACCGAGTCTGAAGAGACAGGCGCATTTACCTGCTTCTGTGAGACTTAGATGTCGTTCCGAGCAACAGCTGAGAGGGTCAGCCATTGGATGTGGCTGAAATGTAATTATGGCTGGAGAGATGATGGTCCTAAAATGGACTTGCAGTTGAATAGTCAGTCAAAACAATAGGTGGGGGCCTCACATCAGAGACGGGGCGAGAGGGGGTGTTGTAAAGCCCTCAAAATGAAGGCCCCAAAACAGTGCACTGTCTCTCTTGATGACCCCTGAAACCTACTGGCATCCATTATGCTGAGTTTTCAATTCACTGGACTTGCACAAGCTAGCTGTTTCCAAGTCTCATTGGAAAATAAGTCTCACACACACACACACAATAATATTAAGAACATATATAGTGTTCTCATATATAGGCGCAGGAGTGGCTGTGTGGTAAGTAGCTTGCTAACCAACCACATGGTTGCGGGTTCAGTCCCACTGCGTGGCATCTTGGGCAAGTGTCTTCTGCTATAGCCCCGGACCGACCAAAGCCTTGTGAGTGGATTTGATAGACGGAAACTGAAAGAAGCCTGTCGTATATATGTATGTATATATGTATGTATATATATATATATATATATATATATGTGTGTGTGTGTGTATGTGTGTGTGTGTGTGTCTGTGTTTGTCCCTTTAGCATTGCTTGACAACCGATGCTGGTGTGTTTATGTTCCCGTTACTTAGCGGTTCGGCAAAAGAGACCGATAGAATAAGTACTGGGCTTACAAAAGAATAAGTCCCAGGGTCGATTTGCTCGACTAAAGGCGGTGCTCTAGCATGGCCGCAGTCAAATGACTGAAACAAGTAAAAGAGTGTAAATGCAAAACTAATCAGACAATGAAATAAACATGAAGGGAGTGTGCATGTACGAGTGTTAAATATAAAAGATCTGATAGAATATGGAGTGTTGCTTCTGGGTGAACTCTTATATTCTGACCCCTGGATTTCTATACTTGCAAATAACACTTGTTGCATCCCTTTGTCATCTTTATTTTTGGAGGTTCAGCATCCCAAGATAAACGTTTCCCCATTTCTGCCCTTGTCTTCCTCGGTTCTCCTACTGGTTCCTTTCCGCTAAGGTCGACCTTGCCTTTCATCCTCTTGGAGGGGGGGGGGCGATAAATAAAGTACCATTGAAAGACTGGGGGCCATTGTAATCGACCAGTCCCCTTCCCCACCCCAAATTTCAGGTCTTATGCCTTCGGTAGAAAGGATTATTATTATTATTATGGCAGCAGGCTGGCAGAATCCTTAGCACGCTGAGCAAAATCCTTAGCAGCATTTCATCTGTCTATGTTCCCAGTTCAAATTCCGCCAAGGTCAACATTTCCTTTCATCCCTTCGGGGCCAATAAAACAAGTACCAGTGAAACACTGGGGTCGATGTAACCGACTTAGCCCTCTTCCAGAATTTCTGGCGTTTTGCTAAAATTTGATATCATTATTATTATTACTACAAATATCGTATAATATTAGTCATTAGGGCAAAGGGTTGACATAACCAAGTTATTATACCTTGTGGTGGTTGCATCCCTTTATATTCTCAGTTCAGATCCCACCAGGATTGACAAAATTAAATTGTTATAGTCAAGTGTAATCAGTGCTGTTGTTAGAAATCATTAATATAGTAAAAGATAAAGTGGTATGTACTTTAAACCTTTCTAAATTGTGGGTTCACATCCCACAAGATAACTATGTACAAGGTATGGAATCCCTCAGCCATACTCCTTCCCCAAAAATCTGAGTTTCAAAGAATATCATTGAAAATACCTAAAAATGGGTACTTCAGATACTTCGAATGCTTAGGGTCTTCACTTGTGGTCAGATAATGAAAATTGGCAATAGAGCAGAAAATAATGTTTGCTTTCTTCTTTGCACTGAAAGACATTCACACTTATTCTTTTATTTGTTTCAGTCATTTGACTGCAGCCATGCTGGAGCACCGCCTTTGGTCAAACAAATCGACCCCAGGACTTATTCTCTGTAAGCCTAGTACTTAACCTATCGGTCTCTTTTGCCGAACAACGATTGTCAAGTGATGGTGGGGTAACAAACACTGACACACAAACATATATATATGACGGGCTTCTTTCAGTTTCCGTCTACCAAAACCACTCACAAGGCTTTGGTAGGCCCATGGCTATAGTAGAAGGCACTTGCCCAAGTTGTCATGCAGTGGGACTGAACCCAGAACCATGTGGTTGGTAAGCAAGCTACTTACCACACAGCTACTCTTACATATACTTGTACTAAATGTGAGTGTGTGTGTGTAGTATATATATATATATATATATATATATATATATATATATACAATGAATGTGCAAAATGCTTACTCTAAGTATATTTGTAGCATTCATTTTCTCTATATATTCCAGATATCAAAACGAAAATCTCGTGCCATATGTGCAATTAAAAATGATCAGAATAGTCTGTTAAAGCTGCTACGTTAATTTATCAACCAGCAGAGAAAGCAAATGAAGCTGTTAAACATCTTGTCGTTTTACTAATCATGGAGTGAATTTGTAATTCTCTACAATGGTCATCTCAATGTGACCCAAACAGGTAAGCCACTGACAGGTGAGCTTCTGCAGTGTTTCAACTTTTCAAAACAATTTTTTTTTTTGTTACACCTGCATTCACACTTTGGAATTACAAAAGGGTTTCAATATTCTTTTTATGAAAAAGATTCTAGAGAGGAATTAATCCAGCAAATATGCCATGTGGTCATCTATGGTATACCTGTAACTGAAGCACAAACCTACAAATTCTCAGTTTACGTTTACCAACAACAATACTATAAATATTCCTGACAGGAAGACATCAATATAGTCGCCTCTCTCTCACCTTTTGAACCAATGGACTTGTACAACATCTTGTTCATCAACCAAAACATAAGCATCAATAAAAATGCATACATCATCCCATTGTGGACCAATAAGCTCCTCCAAAAACCGATGTTCTTGTACCATCACTAATCAGTGACCAGAGATAAATGCTATATTAACTGCTAAGACCAGATTCAACAACTTTAAAGCGGCGAGCTGGCAGAAATGTTAGCACGCCGGGCGAAATGCTTAGCAGTATTTCGTCTGCTGTTATGTTCTGAGTTCAAATTCCACCGAGGTCGACTTTGCTTTTCATCCTTTCGGGGTCGATAAATTAAGTACGAGTTATGCACTGGGGTCGATGTAATCAGCTTAATCCGTTTGTCTGTCCTTGTTTGTCCCCTCTGTGTTTAGCCCCTTGTGGGTAGTAAAGAAATAGGTATTCAACAACTTACAATCTGAAGACGTTGGTAGCAGTTGTCAAGTATGCAACCCAACCCAGAGATACGGGGCCAATCAATGTAGCCCAGAGGTGCCGCACCAAGTACAGTGAGAGGATGAGTAGAGTTTCTAGCAATCATCATGGTATGGGTAGCCACAACAGTGATGGACATTAGACCAGGTATCAAGTATTTTATGTAAGAATAATGAATGGCAGATGGGGTATGGAGTATCAAGATACAACAGCAATGGACAGCTGACCAGCAAACAAGGACAGCAGACAGGCTATGATGTCCTCAATTTACATGCAGGTTTTACTGGCAACTCAGATATTGTCAGAGAACACACACACACACACACAGATACAATATCTATTCCTGTATATATGCACTTGATGTTTACTGTACATCCCTAATTTTGGACAACAAAATCTTAGAAAATATTAGCAAAATTTTGCTGTATTCAGTCAAAATTAACCTTTGTGATATCCAATATTGCAAACTTAAGAAATGTATGGAACATTTAATTTATCACTATCACAGGAAAGTGTAACCTCTTTATAATGATTTAAAATGTTTGTTACACATTGTTTTGCTTGGACAATAGATACAACATACGTCCCATCATACCATTTCAAATAATGGTTACACACTTGGAAGGCAAGTGGGCAGGAAAAAGTAATTAGCAGTTCTTATGTATCAGACATCATCATCATCGTTTAACGTCCGTTTTCCATGCTAGTATGGGTTGGATGGTTTGACCGGGGTCTGGGAAGCCAGAAGGCTGCACCAGGCTCCAGTCTGATCTGGCAGTGTTTCTACAGCTGGATGCCCTTCCTAACGCCAACCACTCCCGTGAGTGTAGTGGGGGCTTTTTACGTATCACCAGCACAGATGACATGTTCCTAAATATCTATTATACAGAAATAAATGTGGTATATATTTCCACATAATTACTCCACAAACTTGTAGAGTAATTACAAGTTCATTATTAATAGTAATTGAGTATATTTATGGCATTCACTCTCAGCATACTTGTCATAATCCTCTTCTGTGTCTATTGTTCGTGTATTTTTTAATGTCAAAAATGAAACCTCGTGTCACACGTACAATTTATAATGGTCAGCATAGCTTAACACGGTCACAAGGATTTGATCAACCAGCAGAGACTATGAAGAAACCAATGTTAAATGCTGTTTTGTCTACCATGGACAGAATCTAGAATTGCCTACAACCTATTGGCAGCAACAGATTTCCACACGTGCTCAGTCAGATGTGACTAAAAGTGATTAAAATAAATCCATGATGTGATTAAAGCTGACAGGACATATAGAGTATTAAAAAAAAAGCTTTAAAAAAACCACAGCCATTATTATAAATGAAATATAGAACATCAGTTTTGATATTTTTATACGGGAATAATTTTTAGTAATAACACATTGAAATTTCCAAGCCTAAAAGCCACATTAATACAAACTGTGTGTAGGGGTGGGGTGGGGGTCATTTGTAGTTACTGGAAGATAATACCTTCCTATTTTTCAAAACAAGATTGAAAATTCTTAAGACTTAATCTCCCAGCAAATCAGTCACAGATGTATACTGACCAATATACAACGCACACGTATAGAAACAACACTATGAAAGGCTAACACACACACGCACCCTGTAGCCAAATTGGAAACGTACAGGAGAAAATGGTTAAACGCATCCACACTTTCTCACTCACACACACACACATACAATGTAGTTCACAGGTTTCAAAAAACAGTAACAGAAATTCATCTGGTTTAATGAGATGAGGAATCCAATACTAATTCTCCTATGCTGCTTCCAGCCTGAAGCTTCCATAGAACATAAATGTAAACCAAACACAAGGTTTCTTTCAGTTCCCATCTACCAAATTCACTCAAGATTTTGGTCAGCCTGGGGATATAGCAGAAGTCACTTGCCCAATGAGTCACACACAAGGATTGAACCCAAAACCACATGCCTGGAAAGCAAATTTCTAAACCCCACCAGCTGAAGCTTGTTGCTGAAGAAACGAAAAACTTTGGTTTCAAATTTTGACACAAGGCCAGCAATTTCAAGGGTGAGGGTGGCTAGTTGATTACATCGATCCCAGTGCGTAACTGGTACTGATTTTATTGATGCCGAAAGGCTGAGAGGCAAAGCTGACCTCAGCAGAATTTGAATGAGAAGAAAAATATTACCAAGACAACACTGGCAGACAGTGACTTCAAATGCAGTCACTGCAGCCAAGACTGTCGCTTCCGTAAGGACATGTTACAGACTATTTGTGTATACAGAACCGCAAACAAACAAAAATGCTTCTCCTCAGTCGGTCAACCCTCCTAAGTTGTCAAATCACAAATTACACCCTATAGCCTAATATAAAAAAAAAATAACATATTAGATAATGTAGCTTGGTGAATAATAATAAATAATAAAAAAAAAGAAACTTTCAACAGTCGCTCATTGAAGACTGACTTGGAACTAAACAATAATACTTTTATACAAGAGAGAATGAAATGCATTATTTCAGACTAGCAGTATCGCCCGGCGTTGCTTGGGTTTGTAAGGGAAATAACTATAGAAGCATTTTTAGAGAGTTATAGCCAAAAAATAGCAAAAAAATGCATTAAGAATGGAAAAAAATGATGGTAAATTTTTTTTTAAATCGTTGACTCATCGTAGACATTTTTAGAGAGTTACTTCCCTTATATAATAGCGAAAAAATGCATTAAAATGGAAAAAAATTATGGTAAATTTTTTTTTAAATCGTAGACTCATCATAGATGCGTGCTAATACCCAGAAGGGCTCGATATGAATCACGACTATAAGATACCCGGTTTTGGTTAAACTGCACCGCAAAATGTGGGAGTAGTTAGGAATCTAAATCGTAGGAGACAGACAGCACAACCTTACTTTTATATATAAAGATAAGGTAAGCTCATGTCCTCTGGAAAGGAAGAAATGTCAAAATTTTTTCATTGATTGATGTAAGTTGAAGAAGATTTATAAAGAGGAGAGTAATGGGTAATGATTGATATCAATTAAGTTCCGTTTCTTGTATAAACAATTGTTAGTGGGGTGGTTGGGTAGATCTACCCAACCTACCATCCACAGAATACACAAAGTGCCTTTGCTGTTAGAGGGATAGATCTAAGCCAATAAAATTGTCTCCGATGTTTGTGGGGTAGATCTAAACCAATACAAAGTCTATGTTAGAGGGGTGGATTCCGACACAAACCATCCCAAATGTTAGGAGTACTCTAACCAACAGAAATATCCAATTACTGCTGGTAATAAATGGATTAGGAAAACAAAGAACTATAATGACATTTCACAGACAAGCATCACATGACTGTTAGCTGTCTGATTCTACATTATTATTATTATTATTATCCATGACATATTTCCAACGAAACCCACAACTTGAAGATGTGTAGAAGGCAGAGATGAGGAGGAGAAAGAAAGAGACAAAGCTTTGTGCAGCAGGTTCAAATCTGGATGCAAAACTGACAAGACGAACTGAGAGGAACCGATGATATGGTGCTGATGTAAAAGACTACAGCAAAAGAAAATGTGAAGCTGTTTTTCTTTCTTCTTCCCAAGTTGGAAACATCCTTCCGTCTTCTGCATTCGTTGTTTCACCTCTTCTTCCAAATTTATCTCGCAATTTTACAACAGGAATTGAACCCACAGCACAAATAGTCGTTCCCCTTTTGTAAACAGAAACAACATAAGATTGAAAAAAATCATTTAGTCTCACCAATCATCATCATCATCATTTAGCGTCCGCTTTCCATGCTAGCATGGGTTAGACGGTTCGACCGGGGTCTGGAAAGCCAGGAGGCTGCACCAGACTCCAGTCTTATCTGGCAGTGTTTCCACAGCTGGATGCCCTTCCTAACGCCAACCACTCCGTGAGTGTAGTGGGTGCTTTTTATGTGTCACCGACACAGGTGCCAGACGAGGCTGGCGAACGGCCACACTCGGATGCTGTTTGTTACGTGCCCACAGCACGGAGGCCAGTCGATGCGGTACTGGCTACGGCCACGTTCGGATGGTTTTCTTATGTGCCACCGGCTTTGGTACCACAAAAATACAAATTCCATTGATGTTCATCGATTTTGATTTGATTTGATTTTCACTTGCCTCAACAGGTCTTCACAAGTAGAGTTATGTGTCCCAAGAAGGAAGGTATGCACAGGTGGACTGACTACGTCCCAGGTAGGGGCCATGACAAAACAAATTCTCTGGTGATGTTACCTTCTTCAAATACACCCAGAACCCATCGTGAAGTGGGTGATGTTAGGAAAGGTATCCAGCCATTGAAACCACGATGAAAATGGAACATACAAGCAAGACACAACCTCAGCCCCATCTACGAGAGTATCTTTAAATAAGGACTACAATTGCATACGGTCCATGCTAGCATGGAAAATAGACAAACGATGATTTATAATCAGCCGTCAGATAAATTCATTTGTTTCTTTCCATTGTTGTTTCAATCAACAGGAAAAATATTTTTATCATAGTGTTTGTTTGTTTGTTTCTTTTGTTTTTCAACTATTCTTCTACAAATTCTAATAATCATTAATATCGCTTTTTTTCTTAATTTTACCTCTTTTCAAACATATGATGTTGGAGCTCCAAACAAAAGGAAAGGAGCATTTCTGATTCCTGTTTCACTTTCAATCAAGATTCCAATTCCCAAAACTGCCTGAAAGATTTTTGTGCAATGTATGGAAAAGGCACTATTACTGTTAGAACTGCAGAGAAATGGGGTCTTTTTCCGCTTCAAGGAGGGGAAATTCGACTTCACAAATCTCTGCATTCTAGCTGATGTGTTCATTTGAATAAGGACCAACTGAATGAATTCATCCATGAGGATCTGTGCCAATCCAGCAGGGAAGTGGTACTGGCAGGCCCAGCAGATAGGTTGCTTTCGTGGTACTGTTGCCTGTAACCATCACTCAATGGATAAGGTCCAAAAACTCAGTACATGGGTGCCACATGCTCTGAACAGAAGACAAGCTCCAACAATCTTCTATCACCACCAGTTTGCTTGCTTGACACCAAGGTGTGCTCATGGATATAGAGATTCTTTTAGGGCAATGAAAAATGGTGCTTTTACATAAATATGAAGCTGAAGACAGAATGACAAAATCCTGACAAGTAAGTAATATCTTCGACTAAGCCAGAACTGCATTTGATGAGATTAGAAAGAGCTAATCTCTATGTATATAAACAGCAAAATGCCTGGCTGTGTGTGTGTGTGTCCTTTATACAAATTCACAATTTTTCAGTTAGAGGGCTCACACTTTCTATGGTCATTCAAAACCGCCCAAGGGTGGTCGTGCACATCTTTACATTTTCCCAGTCACCCAGCAAAGCCATTAAAAAATCAATAGAAGTGACTTTTTTTGTGAATTTTCTATCCAAAACCCAATCAAAATGCGCGAAACTTGATACGTCAATTGAATGCCAGCTAGCTGTATGTGATTGGTCGGAGATTTGGACAGTATTAGCATGTATGTGCGCACGCACGCAGCTGTATATGCATGCACTAGCACTATAAAATGCTTGAAAACAACTATGTGGTCAGTGTAGAGTTTTATGTTCAGCAAATGCAGTCGGCCCAAGGAAGTGTTTCCAGCTGGAGCAACCCGACCAGCAACATGGCATTGCTTCTTCAATATAACAATGCTTGCGCCCACATTGCTAATTTGACCAAAAATGCAATTTAAGGGTTCCCTTAGAAAGTTCTACCACACCCAACTTATTCCTCTGATACAGCACCATCAGATTATCAACTGTTCTCAGTCACTGCAACAGTCTGCAAGGCATTTCATTCAACAATTATATGGAAGTGAAAATATGGCTCAAATTCTTCAAGGCAAGATTTGGTGCATTGACAAGCTAATGGAACGTTGGCAAGAAGTTGTGAACTATGAAGGAGAATTATATTATTTCTTGATTTATTGAAATTGTTGATGAGAAAAAAGGATTAAAATAAACAAACGAAAAAAAACCCAAATTTCTGACAACCCAATCTATTAATGAACAAATTTGATTGGCATCAGCAATTGGATAAGTGTAGACCATAGTATATCTCTAAGGAATTACAACCGTTGTTTCGTGGTCTGCTACCACAACAGCTCCTTTATAGGATTCAGTTAGCTCAAGACATCATCAGGAGGAACCACGTCTGGATTCGGCCCCCTACTCCTCTACCATTTTGACGTAGCGGGGCCCCACCTTTCGGAAGTGTCTTCAGCTCTGGTGTTGGGTGCATGTCTTCTTTCACAATGTTCTAACCTATTTATTTATGCTAAAGTCCCCTTTCATCTCCCCCAAACACAAAAAAACTTTCCCTCCTTTGTATTATCCATTCACATGTCCATATATCTGTGTGGTTGTATCTGCAATATACACAAACCCAACAACTTTTCACTCCTCTTCTCTCACAACACACATCCAATAGATCACTCTTTAATTCCTAATTGTCATAGGTTCCCTAAATTTATTATTGATATTTGTCATGCACTGTGACATTTCTTACAAACATCTCATACAGTTCACAGTTTGTACTAAGAAACTTTTTATCAACAGAGGGAGTCATTTATATCCTTTGTCACCTTTCAACTTAACCCTTAAAACAGACAAACACACACCAGTTTTATACAAATCAAAATAAAGGACTTTTAAGTACCATTTCCAGGCATCTGTTTTTTTTTTCTAGCTCAGAAATGTAACAATGTCAAAGAGCAAAGCTATTGTAATCGTAGTTATCTCATATAAAATCCATTCTGTGTGTGTGTGTGTGTGTGTGGCTACTAGGATCTCGGGCATCCTCCATCCGATTGCGCTCAAATTTGATATGTAGATACCAACGGTATCAGGGTGTGTATAAGTCTTGAAAAAATTGCAAAAATCGATTCCAGGTGAGAATGTGATCGATAAAGTCGTGGGAAATCGTTTTTCTTTGGAATAGAAAAAAAAGTCTATCTTTATTTCCTCTTTTGCTGGTGTCTCAAATTTAGGTAAAAATCAGTGTTTCTCAAAGGGGCGGCCTATGGGACAGTCAAACAAGTTGTTTTGAGAAAATTTTGTTTAAATGTTTGACAACTCAGCACCGTCCATTGGACGGGGGGGGGGTAGGAGGGTTGCTCGTGTGTATATATAGGTGAGATATGTGGGTGCCCTCATCCCTAGGGGCTGTACTTAGGGCAGGAGGTAAATACAGCAGTGCAAATTAAACAACTACTTGTCAACCACTTAATCATGAATTATGTGATAAAATGGTACCCCTTGTACAGCTGGGAGCACTAAGCCATCAACAACTAAATGACTTGACCATTTTTATTTATTGGGTTGGTCAAGATAAAGGAACTGTGCCCATTGTCTCGGCAGGCTCTCTGATATCAGAAAGATGGATGCTGTTAATGTTGTTCTTGAACAGATGCAAGTGGTATTAGCTAAAACAAAACCATTTGCAAAAAGGTAATTCCTGAGGTGAATGAAAGAAGTGGAGTAAATATTGTCTCCAGTTTAGGACTCCTAGAGCCAATTACCTGGTTTGCATACTATACAGGTGACCGAGATTCCAACATTCTTTCTGAACGGATGCCAGCCTGTCATTGGGTTACTCATTTACACTTGAGTGGACTGGAGCAACATCTAGCTGTAGGAGCAGTATTCCATTATGGGCCTTACCTGATTTTTGTAAAGTTAATATTTTCTGGCTCTGAAGGCAGCAAGCTGACAATTGTCAGCACACCAGGTAAAAATGATTAGTGGCATGAAATCTAGCATATTCCAAGATGCTCCATCATTTTGAAGTTGTGTTGTTTATCTAAATGTAGGTGAGGTTTATTACCAAATTCTCTTGAACAACAAATTCAAGGACCGAAGCTCTCAGCAACCTTAAAGACCATTGCTTAGTATTTATTGCTATAGAGTTAGGTAGATGGAAGCTCAACTGGTCAAGAAGCAAAACTGGTCTGTACCAAGTTAATGTCAAATTTTTTCCTGCACATATTCAGAAGTACAAGTGATTACTTACAGAGAGGTAGAGAATGGAAGTGGTAGAGACAGACGATAACATTGATATAGGAATGGTAGTTTCATTGTACCATTAGAAAATCTCAAAAATATTTTGATGAGCAATAAAAAACAGAGTAAAAAGACACTGAAGCTATGTAGAGTACACACACAATTTGTGTGTATAATCATCATTATCGTTTAACGTCCGCTTTCCATGCTAGCATGGGTTGGACAATTTTGACTGAGGGCTGGGAAGCCAGATGGCTGTACCAGGTTCCAGTCTTGATCTGGTAGAGTTTCTACGGCTGGATGCCCTTCCTAACACCAACCACTCCGAGAGTGTAGTGGGTGCTTTTTACATTCCACCGGCACAGGGGCCAGTCAGGCGGAACTGGCAATGATCTCGCTTGAATCTTTTTACACATGCCACCGGCACAGGTGCCAGTAAGGCGACACTGGTAACGATCACGCTCGAATGGTGCCCTTTTATGTGCCACCGGCACGGAAGCCAGTTAGCCGCTCTGGCAACGATCACGCTCGGATGGTGCTCTTGGTACCCTATTAGCACAGGCACAAGTGCCAGTAAGGTAACGCTGGTAACGATCACACTTGAATGGTGTCCTTATATGTGTCACTGGCACAGAAGCAGTCAGCTGCTCTGTCAACGATCACACTTGTATGTTGCTCTTTGCATCCCACTAGCACGGATGTCAGTCATCGAAAGATGTAGTGAACTTCTTAATGTGTAATATGGACAGATACAGACCAATATTTGAAAGTTGTGTATTATGCTGTATATAACACAAGCATACTCAGGGTACAAACACACCAAAACACACATTAGCTGATACCTACATACATCTACCCCCATACAACAGACAACCCTCCACACACACACAAGCAGACACACCCACTGACCCACAAGTACACATGAATGAATCCACCCACCACCTGCCCCTCACACACAGAAGTGCATTTACCCTCATGCACAGGCACGCCATATATACAAACACACACAAAAAAAAACGAACCAGGCAGACATATACATACATTCCTATACAAGCAGGCATACATCTGTCAACACAGACACACCCACGCTGATGCGTACACATGCATATATACACACACACAAACACAAGGCCCCAGATGCTATCACACACACAGATAAAGGATAAAGTGTGAATTACGATGTAAAAACTGGATATCAGTGGCGAGATAACATGTCTTTTCGAATGAGTACACCAGATGAATCAGATACAGGAAATAAATTTAACAACATTAACTAAGGCACGACTTATTTTATACTAGGTTATACAAGGTTTTGCACAAACACACACACAACGTTTAGATAAATTCTAAAGCTTTTTGAATCGTGACTACAAGTTTTACGTTTCGAATTATTAAATCGTTTGAACATGTGGAACCATGGAACTCGAGTAACGATTCAAGAAGCTTCCGTTTTCACTTTAAAGTATAGACACTATACTCACATTCACCTGTCCATGCACATTATACGCACACGTATGTGTGTGTATATATATATATATAGTGATTGAAAATAAAAAAATGGTCAAAATTAAAATCAGCTGCGTTTACACACGCTTATCCAAGGATTAACACATATATATATGTGTATATACACACACTCCAACCAACAAGGTATATATTCATTACATAATATATACGTATGCTCAATATTTACTTTTTTAAGAACGATTTCAATACACACAAGCACATATACACACCTAAGTCTAGATATATATATATATATATATACACACTCACTCACACCAATGTCTAAATATATATACACACATATACACTTAAACCAATGTCCAAATATATATATATATATACACATATACTCAAAGCAATGTCCAAATATATATATACACACAAACATATACACTCAAACCAATGTCCAAATATACACACACACACACACACACACATATACAATCAAACCAATGTCCAAATATATATATACACACACACACACACTCAAACCAATGTCTAAATATTTATACACATATACACTCAAACCAATGTCTGTCTATATATATATATATATATATATATATATACACACACACAGTAATTATATGTATATATATATAAACACATACACACACAAACCTACATTATTCATATAAATATATATACACATACACACACAGACAGAGCCAGTGGTGTCAGAAAAAGTGATCGGCCAAAAGAAGATGTCTCAAAGACTCAAAGACATCATCAACTCACATAGAATCTAATAAACACCAAAGAAACACAGACATCAAATAGCAAAAACTTCAATAACAACAAAATACACCACCATTTCCCTCAGACCCTCTCCTCAAATACCATGAAATATACAAATACACCATGAAATATACATATACACCATGAAATATACATATACACCATGAAATATACATATACACCATGAAATATACATATACACTCTTATATATACATATATATATATAATATTTATAGTATACACTGTGAATCTGCGTATACTATTTATATGTATAATGTCTACATATATTTGTGTGTGTGTGTGTGTGTAGATATATGTAGATATATACACACAGAAACACGTAGTTTTTGAAGGTATAGTTTATATACACATCTATAAACATATATATACATATATAGAAGATACATACAAACATACATATATATATAGAAAGTGCATTTGCGTATATTATTTATACGTATAATGTCTACATATATTTGTGTGTGTGTGTGTGTAGATATATGTAGATATATACACACAGAAACACGTAGTTTTTGAAGGTATAGTTTATATACACATCTATAAACATATATATACATATATAGAAGATACATACAAACATACATATATATATAGAAAGTGCATTTGCGTATATTATTTATACGTATAATGTCTACATATATTTGTGTGTGTGTGTGTATATATATATATATGTATATGTGTATATATATGCACACAGAAACACGTAGTTTTTGAAGGTATAGTTTATATACACATACTGATACATATATACACATCTATAAACATATATACATATGTAAAAGGTACATACAAACATACATATATATAGAAAGTGAATTTGCGTATACTACTTGTATATATTGCGTGTATATAAATATATTTGCGTATTTATGTATACATACAGTTTATATACATATATACACATAAATATATACATACATACGTGTTTATGCGTACATCTGTATACATAAACATATATATACGTTATATGCGTGTATATTAAATGTATATATAGAGTATATGTGATATATATGGATATTATTATATATATAAATATAGAGTTTAAATAGAGCTTGAGGGGAAGTGTGAGTAGGTAAATAGTGAGGTGGTAGCAATAGTGATGGACACGGCTTTAGAGAGAGGGAGGGGAGGCAGAGAGACATGAAGGTTTCACTGGTGCAGGGGGTATTAGTGTTGTGGTTCTATTACGCCTTAAAAATAGACCAAAGAATTCATTGAAAAACGTAGATAGGTAATGGCTGAGTAGACCGTGAAGTCGGTGTGTTAATAGGGTGGGTTATCGAAGAAGACAGTACCTGGGTAATTTGTTGCTGTAGAGAAGACTGTTCCACTGTCATTTTTACAGCCGACAGAATATGGCGTCCTCCTCGTCGAACATGTGCTCTGACTAATACACTTAACACTCTTCAACTCGGTAAACTCGCATTATATCTCGCTTTTGGTGTGTTTTTAGCGACTATCAAGGTCCTTTGTAGAATTGGGAATTTCTTTCTCCGACAAGAGACGGCTTCTGTATCGGCTATTGCTTTGAAAAGGACGCGAGAATGACACTTGTACGTTGGTGTAAAGCTATTTAATGGAACAGCCAGGGATTCCCACTACGTTGCGATGTAAGCAGAAATATCATTGGTTCAGACCGGGAATCCCTTATTGGAATCCCCTTTGCAATCTTGTAAATAAACAGACGTATGGACTTTTACCGAATTTATTTCTATTTTAATAATTAGCCATCGGTGAGGCAAAGACGGACATAGAAATTGTTAAATTCGATCTGTGGTGGGAATAAATCTGTGACGGAATCAAACAAGTAGAGAAAGTTGGTGAAGGGCGCTGGCCAATGGTTAGTGGTGTTACATATTCGGTGTGACACCGGTTGTTAGCAACGTGATGGCCAACGTCTTCTCTTTAATTTTGCCCGTCTCCTACGTGTCCCAGCTTCGAGCAATCGCCACCCCCGGAACACCATTTATGTCCCAGAAGACGACATAAAATAGATTGCAGGAACGAAACCGTCGTCGCTGCCAACCGTATTTGTGAAGAATCCCCTATTTTCTTCACGGCCAGACCATGTCTTCCTTCCTCGTTGACTCCCTGGTCATGCTTTTCTCTCAAGTAGGTCTCAGTCTTTTCATTCCACCTCGACTTCTTCGTGTTCTTCCGCTTCTCTCTCCTCCTCGGGCTTTTCACACACGGGTGGACTGGTACGAGAGATAGTGTTACAAATGGCACAAGCGGTAGAGCGTCACAAAACCAAATACCCAGCTTCTGGGTTCAAACTCCACCAGAACCCTTTTATTTCCTCTACTCCGTCCGCGGTCAAGGAAATTAATAAATATATATTTCTTTACTACCCACAAGGGGCTAAACACAGAGGAGACAAACAAGGACAGACAAACGGATTAAGTCGATTATATCGACCCCAGTGCGTAACTGGTACTTATTTAATCGACCCCGAAAGGATGAAAGGCAAAGTCGACCTCGGCGGAATTTGAACTCAGAACGTAAAGACAGACGAAATACGGCCACGCATTTCGCCCGGCGTGCTAACGATTCTGCCAGCTCGCCTTGACCATTGGGTATCGTCCGGTGTCCTAAATTCAAATTGCTCTTTTGGCTGTCTTTGTAATATATATATTTATATAGGGTGTATGTGTACACGTATATATGTGTGCCGTGTGCATATGTGTGTATTAAAGAGAAAAATAATTTTTACACTCAAACTATGTATAGACGAATTTATTTTTCCCATGTTATTCTTAATTTGACGCGTAAATACTCAGTCAGAATATCAGATTGAATTTAGGACTCTAAAAGTAAGGATCGTCCTTGCTTTTAGGACTCTAAAAGCATGGGTCATCCTTGCTTTTAGGACTCCAAAAGTAAGGATCACCCTTGCTTTTAAAGTTCTAAATTAAAACTATGCATAACTTTCCATTAGAATTTTGACAGTAACTTTATTTTCATTTTAAACCGAATTACTGGATTAAGCAAAACCATAATAGAAAAGTTGTCAAACTGCCAAAAGAAAAGCGAAAGACAAGTTCCTTATTCTTCAACCAATTCAATTTGTTCAAAGTTATGTTAGGTGAATGTATAATTAATTTATTTTTTGGTTTTTAAATTATTAATTAGGAATGTGACAGTGGGCCCATTCTTTATTTAGGGGCTGGGTATTTTCATTGGTTGCTGCTGAAAGTTGCCAAACTTCGATAAATACTCAGACCAAAACAAACAGTGCCATGGAAGAGTGTTTGGCAAGTTCGTTTCCATTGAGAAACGAAGAATCACCCATTTTAGCCGCATGCACTTTCATCAGAGAACGAGAGAACTGTTGCCAAAATTACATTCTAAATATTGCAATTTCTCTCAAGAACCAGAAAATTCTTCAATTCTCATTAATTGGTAACAAAGCTCATGTGTGACTCATATCAGTGTATTGATCAAATATCCTGGTTGGTTCCGCTGCTGCTGCTGCTAAGCGCACAAACCTTTATGACTACATTTAAAGAAAATTCTATCAAGCTGATTGGCAAATAGTCAATAAATACACAACAGCCATTTGCCCATCAACGTACCGTTTCCTCTCATCATCTCTGCTACTACTACCACTACTACTACTATGGCTTCTACATGTTCAAACCATCTCTATTCATTAAGTGCTGCATCAGTCTCCTCTCTCAACGTTCCTAATATGTCTCACCCCTCTTAATCACATAAAATGCTTTTTCTAGAGCAACCATATTGACCTCACCTATCTAAGATGACCCACGAAGGTCATAGATACTGGCACCAGTACAGATTCATTGATAATAATAATAATAATTATTATTATTATTATTATTATTATTGAGTGAGAGAGCAGCGCATGTCTTCAAAGTGACACTGGGGTAAAATATACGAAGCCCAGTATACCCATCATGACTACCCGTCTGATAAAGGTACACCAGGCACATGCATCACAACCATATGTGTGCGACATGGTGATCTCATATCAAGATAAACAGCACATGACCTTGCAGGTGGGGCCCAGTTAGAATTTTCTTCTTGTCGAGTAGCCCATCCTGCTCAAAAGGTCCCTGAATAAGGATTGTTTAAGGATGTTGAACG
Source organism: Octopus sinensis (assembly GCF_006345805.1). Taxonomy (NCBI): domain Eukaryota; kingdom Metazoa; phylum Mollusca; class Cephalopoda; order Octopoda; family Octopodidae; genus Octopus; species Octopus sinensis. Next base: position 1,727,241 of record NC_043014.1, read on the forward strand.
AAACACTCATGTTTCCAAGGGTGAATTATTCAAACCCCAAAGAATCCCTCTCAACACATGGCTATGATGCTCCCCCACTACTTCTGCTCGTGATCAGAGATGCACATATCGTCAGCCATTAAGGGACATGCTCACCTGGTTAAGGTCAAACAACTGACAAGCAAATCTGTGGTATTGAGCAGAATATTTGCTGTAGGCCATCTTTTATACCAAGACAAAACAATGTACATGATAAAACTTCCAATCAGTTAAGATGAGAAGCCATGGGAGCCACTGCCTGGTACTGCATCAGGGCAATTTATTATTATTGTCATTTTATGTCCATTTCCCTGCTGGCTTGGGTAGAAAGGGTCAATAGGTTTCAATGGATTTGAAGACCACCTTTCGCTCCAATCGTCTCATTTTTGATGCCATCCCTAACCTCAACTACCCTATAAGAATGTGCTGGGTACAATTTTTCACAGCATCATCACTGGTTAAGTTGCCTTGTCGTCAATGAGTCTAAAGAGTCCTTTCAAGGCCTGCGTTGTTGCTGTTTGAATCAATTACCAATCCCTTGCATGGTGGATTGGGTGTTTTTTGTGGGACCAGCACTGTTAGTTCACCTTGTAGGTCACGTGTGAGAAAATAGTAATGGAGGGAAGAATAGAAGGGACAGTTTTGGGTTTGAGAGTAGAGGAGAAGGGGAAGTGTAATGTGAGGGATTAGTGAGAAGGCACAGAGTGGAAGTGGTGATAGTGTGAGTAGATGGGTTAGTGTGTCTGCCATACCAGCATGGGTTGGACCAATCATCAGGCTTCAAGACTGTTTTTAATGGAGTTATACTAGTTTACTGTGAAGAGATGGTGTTAATGAAGGCAGTTGTAGGAGAGAGAGTGAAAAGTAAGGTCTGGGGGTAAATGAGAGAGTGGTGAGACGAAGGATTGGGGTAGGAGAAGAAAATAAAAAGCTACTATAAATTATCTAGTTTGCTTCTTATTTCTTTATTGCCCACAAGGGGCTAAACATAGAGGGGACAAACAAGGACAGACAAAGGGATTAAATCGATTAGATTGACCCCAGTGCAAAGTCGCTGGCTGTAGAACATTGCATTAATACTTCTTCACCCTATTGTTGTGTTTGTCCATTTTTACATATTAGAGGGTGTATAGGGTTGAGTTATAATTTTTTAGGACAATTTTATTTTTGATTTTTAATTGGTGTATTTTTTTATTTTAACATGAATTGGTAGTTGTCCTGTAGAATATCCATATGAAATAATTGGTTGAATTTTTAGGGTTTTATATTTTGCTTGTTTTTTAATTCGGCCTATTTAAGTTATAAAGTTATACATCTTCACCCAACCCCTACCAACAGGGAAAAAGTTTGCTTAAAAACAATAGAATGATGAGAATCAATGACAAATATAATAAAACTGATGTATTTTATTTACTATTTTCAGGTGCTGTTTTTTGCTGGAGGCTGGGTATTCTTTTTAAAACAGTTATTTAAAGATTATGAAGTGAGTATTCTGTGAAGCATAACTTGTTTCCCCTCTCTTTCCTCCTCATCAAAACCCAGTCGAGGTCATCAATATACAAAACTTAGCTATGATTATTCTGCCTCTGTTTTACCATATTATGTCTTCAGCTTTAGATCTCGGACAGTTCCACAGAGATTACAAGGAGTGGCCAAAATTATTGATCTTATCTTAGATAATACACCAACTGATCTAAACTACCACATGAATGGGATATGGGTTCAAACCTGACTGTTGGACTGGTATGATATACCTTTAGCTCTCTTGATCTACATAACTGAAAAAAATGAGGTACCATTCTAACTATACAGCACAGAATATTATAAAATGTATCAAAATTTTCAGACCTATCCAACCCTATCTTGCTGGTTTGGTAAAAATATTGCATTCCAACACCCATTACAAGAATTGAACATCTTTGGGAAGCTCCCTTTTTTCCCATATGTTTCTGTTATAAAATATAAAAACACATGTTCCTTATTAACCAAACTAACCTCCCTCATCTCCTTCCCCTACATCGACTCCACAGGTTATTAGCTATCCTTCTAAGCAACAATAGCCATGACTGGCTCAGCCCACCCTGCAATTGATATTGGCTTCAAATTTTGGCACAAGGCTAGCAATTTTGGAGGAGGAGGTATGTCATTGACCCATGTACTCAGCTGAACATCAGCTGTGTTGATCTTATTGGTCTAAGAGATCCTATAATGGTCAAGGTCACAGAAGATTTCTTTTGTCCTAAAGCTGCTGCAAAGGTCAAGGTCACGATGGATCTCTTTTTGTCTGAAATGTCAAGGTCTCAAAGGATCTTACATTTTGGAGATACTATTCGTCACCTGTCCATGAAAGTCAAGGTCATTGATTCTCACCCATCAAGGATGGCTCCAACAGTCTTGAACACACTGAATCTCAATTGTCTGAGAGGGGCTGCAGAAGTCAAGACCACAAAAGAATCTCGTTTATTTGTGAATGTATTTCAAGGTCATAAAAGAATTCCTTTTCATGGTTGGGTGTACAAAGCTCAAAAACACAATGGGTCATGCCTCTCACAGTAGATCAGTGGTTCTGCTCCCTGGTAAGGTACTGGGCACATGCAAGGGAACAGCAAGGTAACATAATTAACATACTAAATTTTACCTATATTAGTAACTAGCAGTATAGCCCAGCGTTGCTCAGGTTTGTTTCGACCCTTTAGAATTGGAATTTTTTAAAAGTAAAAATTTTGCATTATGTAGCTTGTTATTCTCTTTCAGTGAACAATTTTCTGGTTGAAATACACCGAAAAATGGCGACACAGCAGTCAAAAAATCGTAAAAAATAGGGATTTTCATAGGAAAAAAAGCACCTTTTTGATGTAAATAAGTTTTAGTGTTAACATGGTCCGAATTGAAATTTTTCTTCTACGGAAGGAAGAGCAAGCCTTCTTATATCATTCTCTCAATTTTGGTCAACTTACGCCTCAGGGTCTCAGAGGAAATAGTGTTAGTTAAAGGCTACCGAACCTGCCACACACTGACAACTTAAGCTTTATATATATAGAGATTATACATAATTTAACTCTTAATAGTAATTAAAATAAAATGTGATCTCGTCAGGCAGGGGTCAGTCATTAACTTGAAATGAATAAAGTAAATTTACATTTGTCTTTATTAAATTTTTATCATTTCACTTTTTAAAACATTATTTAATCTCTTTTTAGAGTAAAATTCATAAAATTAACATCCCTGTTAAGTTAGTTTAGTCATGATACCTCACCACTTAAATGGGTGCTACTTTAAAAAGGGAGCATTACAAAATAAAGGTCAGGAACCACAGCAACAGATCTCTGATTGCTGTGGACAGAGTGGATTTCATTTTGCTCAGACAATCTATGAAAGGCCAGGTCAAGGTCACAGTAGACATCCTGTGTTTTAGAGAGCCTGCAAAAGTCAAGGTCAAAGTGCAAGTGTATTATTTTGTCAGGAATTATTGGGTCATCCCATAAATAATGCAGTTTTTATATTTCTTTTATTTTTCAAAATGAAGATAAAGTTCTTTTTCAATCTAAAATATACTGTCCTTTATTTTCCACAATGCTCTTCCATCTATCTGGTAGACTTGCAAGGCCCCTCTTCCAAAATTCACTTGTCCGTGATGAAAAATACTCTTCCCATACTGTTCTGACTTCATCTACAGAATTCATATCTTTTCCATCCAAATGATTTTTAAGACTATGGAATAAATGATAATCAGATGGGAAATGTCCAACGAAAATGGTGGGTTGGGCATTGTTTCCCATTCAAACTGCTCCACCCTTTGGAATGTCATCCTTGCTGTGGGTGGCTGAGCATTATCTTGAGCAAGGTGCTTCATTTCTCTTTGTTGCTGTCCACTCAACTGAAAATGAGTACCAGTTGCAACTGGGGGTTCACTATGTGATGAATTTCTGTCCCACTCAAGGGGCAAGTTTTGTACTCTGGGTCACTTCAATGCCTCAGAAATTGAGTTAAACACCATCCTAATGAGTTTGTAGGTTCAAGTCAGACGTGAATGCTATTTCTAAAACCTTCTAACCCTCACTGCTATGTCTTTCTTTTGCCAGGTTCATCGGTCAGCCATCCTTCTGGTTTTCTCCATCACATTTTCTTTATGCTGTACAATGTTTGAATTAATTATTTTCGAAATACTCGGAGTTTTAGATGCAAGGTGAGTATCTTCTTCAACTCAATATAAAAACCTGTCTGTCCACCTAATCCTCTTCACCATTTCTCTTATATCTATTCATCATCCTGTAAGTTGAGAAGATACTCTTAAGAACTCTTCACCACTGTCTTCTCTCCTTTTTCCAGCTGCGATAGCCATGGATCTTGTTTCTGCTCCTCTATCATACTTTAGCCATTGAGTTACTTGGTGACCTTATTAGTACTTTACAAGTTACTTGGTGACCTCATTAGTACTGTTACCGCAGCAAAAGCACTTGGTACACTTTGTAAAATGGCTGGCATTAGAAAGGTCTTTCAGCCATGGTAAAAAAAAAACCCATTGGAGCCCACCACAGTCCTTCAACTTGTCAGATCCTGTTGGATTGTCCAATTCTTGCCATCTTGAAAGACAGATGTTTAATCTGTGGTGATGATGATGATGCTTATATATAGTTATGTATGTTCAAGGCGGCGACCTGGCAGACACGTTAGCACGCTGGGCAAAATGCTTAGCGGTATTTTGTCTGTCGTTACGTTCTGAGTTCAAATTCCGCCGAGGTCGACTTTGCCTTTCATCCTTTCGGGGTCGATAAATTAAGTACCAGTTTTGCACTGCGGTCAATGTAATCAACTTAATCCCTTTATCTGTCCTTGTTTGTCCCCTCTATGTTTAGCCCCTTGTGGGTAGTAAAGAAATAGGTATTTCGTCTGCTGCTAAGTTCTGAGTTCAAATTCTGCCGAGGTCGACTTTGCCTTTCATCCTTTTGGGATCGATAAATTAAGTACCAGTTTCACACTGGGGTCGATATAATCGACTTAATCCCTTTGTCCTTGTTTGTCCCCTCTATGTTTAGCCCCTTGTGAGCAATAAAGAAATATATAGTTATGTATGTTCTGTTTGCACTGCTAGTCTGTACAATTGTCTAATCGTATATTATTTCTGATTTTACACAGTTCCAGATATTTCCATTGGAAGCTGGGCCTTTATGCAATTTTATTTGTCCTTATTGCTGTCCTCCCTATGCACATAGCCTACTATGTTGTCAGTACGATACGATTAGGTATGTATAGTCCCGTTCTTCATTTATCTATAAACACACACACTCACGCATATACAATTCACTGTACACGTTTGGTGTTGGTTTCTTTTTCGAATCTTTCGGTCAGAAGGGAAAGGCATACTCCTGCCCCTGGAATAGGTGCGAGGGAAGGGGGAAAATATCCTCAAATCAGAGATCTGGCTTGTACACTTACAGTGGAATAGACTCAACTAAAGATACCCAGATGATGTTACTGTATTTTTTTTTGAGATGCTCTGTGTTTCTTTCAGTTACTTTCAATATAACAAAGAATTTAGTTAAATAACTTAGTTATCATTCAGTTAGTGTTAAGAACATAAATTGTGACTAAGGTTTGGTGGAAGATTTTAATTCAAAATTTATGAAAACATGACATCTGTACTCAGAGCCAGAGCCGGTTTTAGCCGGATTGGTAATGAAAGGGTTAAGCTAGATTAGTGACCCTCAGCTGGGTCCACAAACCCAGGAGATTTTGTTGTTAGAATTTATGTGCAATGAATTGGTTATTCTTGTACAATAAGCAAAATATTTTAATAGTTCCTGGAGCCTGGTGCAACCATCTGGTTCGCCAGCCCTTAGTCAAAATCGTCCAACCCATGCTAGCATGGAAAGCGGGTGTTAAACGATGATGATAATGATCTCATTCTAAAAATATAATTGGATTTTTTAAACATGGAGTGGCTATGGGGGTCCACCCGAGTAAAATAGGAATTCAAGGGGTCCGTAGGCAAAAAAGGGTTCACGAACATTGAGCTAGATGGTGGATTAAATCTATCGCCAGAGTAGGCCATGGTAGGATTCAAATTCAGACCAAAAATTATGTACTTCAGTGTACTTAGTGTTCTCCCAATGACCTTGGAATGACACTTATTTGACCCTAATGAATTTAGAATGACACTTTGTTGACCCTGAAAGATTGCTATTCTGTATCTCTTATGGCCTAGAAGTTCCTCTTGTATTCCTTACCGTGTCTTTTTTTCTTCGTTCCTCTTCCTGCTAGTTCCTCAGAAGAAACATGTACAGATGATCTTAACAGGAGTGACGTGGTGGATATTTCTCTATTTCTTCTGGAAAATTGGAGATCCATTTCCTATTCTTAGCCCTAAACATGGTGAGTGTTGTTTGTTTTTTTATTTTTATTTTTATTTTCCAGACAGGTCGAAAGGTAGGAGACAGACAAAACCTTAAGCATTAGATCATTGGAAGCCCACTGTGTGTATGTATATACATCATGAACATCATTTAACATTTGTCTTCCATGCAAGCATGGGTTGACGTCAGGTAAAATGTAAAGCACCAGTGCTGGTACCACATATAAAGCGCTGGTGTTGGTACCATGTGAAAAATACCCAGTACACTCAGTAGGGTGGTTAAGGTTAGGAAGGGCATCCAGTTGTAGAAACCATGCCAAAACAGACGACTGAAGTCTGACGTGGCTCTCTCGTTTGCCAGCTCCTGTCAAGCTGTCCAGTGTTAAGAAAGGAATCCAGCCATAGAAACCATGCCAAAACAGACAACTGGGGTCTGGTGCAGCTCTCTGGCTTGCCAGCTCCTGTCAAGCTGTCCAATCCATGCCAGCATGGAAAATGGATGTTAAATGATGACAATGAGGCTCACAGTGAAATATTGTTCCTATATCTTGGATGCTGTTGCTGCCGCCCACAGACTTCCCAGATTTCACAGCCAAAGAAAAGCCCCCTAAATAAATGGCATAAAGTCATTCATTATCTTTATGGTTACACTGCTTTTTGGGGATTCTCATTAATGAGAAGGGAGCCTATTTGTGGCTACTCAGCCAGCTAGTAATAGCAACCAAACCGTCCTCAAACCACATCTTAATGTCTTTAAAAAAATCATAAAATAAAGTAGTTCGTAATATTCAGATACCAAAAAAAAAAAATAAATGAGATGGTCATGGTTAGAATGTCTTTAATTAAAGGTCTGTTAGATCAGGTTCAACATGGGGCCAAAGAACAACCACAAAAACCTGGTGCTCTTCATTAATAACTAATCAACAGGTGCTAGTATGGCTGTGTGGTTAAGAAGGTTGCTTCCCAAGCACATGATTCCGAGTTCAGTCCCACAGCATGGCACCTTGGGCAAGTGTCTTCTACTATAGTCTCAAGCTGACCAGAACCTTGAGTGGATTTGGTAGATGGAAACTGCAAGAAGCCCATTATATGTGTGTTAGTGTCTATTTTTGGGTCTGTGTTTGTCCCCACCCCTCCACTGCTTGACAACCGGTGCTGGTTTGTTTATATCCCCATAACTAGTAGCTCTGCAAAAGAGACTGACAGAATAAGTACAAAGTTTAATTGGAATAAGTTTTGGGGTTGATTCGTTTGACTAAGATCCTTAAAGGCAGTGCCCCAGCATGGCCACTGTCGGTTGTCTGAAACAAGGAAAAGAATAAAAGGTAACAGTGAACTCTCCCACCTCTCCTCTCCTTAATGTCTCTTTCTGTCCTTTTCTTCTCCAACAGGAATCTTCTCCATAGAGCAGTGTATCGGACGGGTTGGTGTCATTGGTGTGACCATAATGGCCCTTTTGTCAGGGTTTGGTGCTGTCAACTGCCCCTACACGTACATGTCTTACTTTGTCAGGTAAGTACACATCTGGGTACTACTAGCGAACAGTGGTCCCAGTGCATGCTCTCGCGCATCCGTGCTAGCTAATCGTAAGTAGTCGATCCTAAAACGACTTGCACCTATGTTTGTATTTCAAGGCTGAATACATATCAAAGAAAATTAAATAATATTTTTCAAACAAAGTAAATAAAACGCAAAATAAATAATTTTTTAAACTAAGTAAATAAATTATTTTTAGAAACAAACTAAGGTTAGGGTTAAAAAGTCGTAGGATCGACTGCTTACAACTAGCTAACGCGAGTGCACGCACCAGGACCACTGTTCGCTAGTAGTACCCACATCTGAAATATCTGCTAGTGAACACCTCACCCCACTACACTTCTCTCTCTTTCTTTCTTCCTCTCTCTTGTCCTTTGTTATTACTGTGAGAAACATTAGTAATTTCAATTGAGAAATTTAAAATGTCAGTCTTTCCTTTATAACAGTAGAAGCACCATCACTTCACACCAGTGTGTGTGTGTATATAAATTGATTATAAAACATGGCTGTTGAATATAGAGGATACAGGCTTTGGCTCATAAGAAACAAAACAAGATTTCTTAGTTGGATGGATAAAAGCAGCCTCCATGAACAATGCATCATAACTGTGCTGATAATAGATGTTCTGGAAGGATCCTGACCATCCCCATATAACCGAAAGTGGACTAACGCATTTTATTAAAATAAACTGTGAGAACTGCTGATTGTCCATATTGGTTATCTTAATTACTTTTTGAGTAGTACAGAGTGTATTCTGCGGGAACATATTAGTTCTGTGAAAGGCTGTTCTTGATAACCACACCCAAATATTTATTTGGGTAATCCTATTCTTACACCTGACATGGACAACTCTTGCCATAACAACAAACCAAAAAAGCTGGACATGAGAGATATCTTCCATGATATATAAAAAATGATGGTTATATGTCCTTAATAAGGCGGCAAGCTGGCAGAAACGTTAGCACACCGGGTGAAATGCATAGCAGTATTTTGTCTGCCGCTACGTTCTGAGTTCAAATGCTGCTGAGGTCGACTTTACCTTTCATTCTTTCGGGGTCGATTAAATAAGTACCAGTTACACACTGGGGTCGATATAATCAACTTAATCCGTTTGTCTGTCCTTGTTTGTCCTCTCTGTGTTTTGCCCCTTGTGGGTAGTAAAGAAATAGGTTATATGGCCTTCATTCAAGAGATGACATTACGGTAGAAGATTTAGTTTAAGGAAGGGAAAGAATTCAAGCATATCCCTTTTTAGGGGAAATAAAATCATATTTCTTTTTTAAGGAAATTATCTCCTATTCATTTTAAGTCTTGTTTTTCCATGCTGTAGTACTGAGGCCTCGTATTACAGCCAGGTGTCCTTTCTGTTGTTTTTGAGTAAGGGATCTCTTCTTTCATTCCTCTTTGATGAGGTGAATTACCTTTGTCAGAATAATCGGATGCTGAAGGGTTAAACATGTATGTGTGCGTGTGTTTGTCAACTGTACAAACGACCTCATTTCTCCACCAGAGACGGACAACATATATATGGAAGTGGTTGCTGTTAGTTTGTCTGATAACTCTGCTGTTAATCCTAGTCAGCTCCACCTAATTCCATAATTAACCCTACTATTGTCATGTACATTGCTGACCTTGTTGTTAACCCTGCTCGTCTTTCAAATAGGCACATCACAGATTCGGATATACAGAGCATTGAGAAAAGACTCATCCAAACCATGGACATGATTGTGATGAAGAAAAAACGGTAAGGCAGCTTTTTTTTATCAAGCCAACTTTCATAACACATCATCATCATCATTGTTTAACATCCATTTTCCATGCTGGCATGGGTTGGATGGTTTGACTGAGGTCCGGAAAGCCAGCGGCAGCACCAGGCTCTAATTTGATCTGGCAATGTTTCTACAGCTGGATGCCCTTCCCAATGCCAACCACTAGCAGTTAGGCAACACTGGCATCGACCATATTCGAATGGTGCTTTTTACCTGCCATCAGCACGGGGGAGCCAGTCAGGCGGATCTGGCAGTGACCCATGCATGAATGGTACTTATCGCATGCCACCAACACTGGTATTGGTCACAACTACAAATTCCATTTGATTGTGATTTGATTTGATTTTGATTTACTTGACTTAATAGGTCTCCTCAAGCACAGCATGTCACCTGATGATTCAAAGGTACTTTTTAAATGGACTGGTTATGCGACACTGGTGTAGGCTACGGCTGTGATCTCACTTTACTTGCTGGGTCTTCTCAATCACAGCACACCTCCAGAAATCTCGGTCTTTCGTCATTACTTCATAACACATATTCTAAAACCCATATTTTTAGTTGTACATTCATCTGTAGTTATTGAGAAGCCCAGTCACTGAGACAGCCGTAAGTCTCCCTGATTTCACCAAAAAGAAGGACCAGTGTTGGTTTGATGACAACACCGATGGAATCAGGTGATTCATTGACAGAAAGTGAATGGTTCAGACATCGCATGAATATGGCCTACAATCAAAACATATGGAAAATTTGTTATCACAAATTCAGACCCCAACATCAAACCAAACTCAGAGAAATAGGGAACTGGTGCCAACAGAAGTGTGTAGATAACTTGGAGCTGTAAATTCTAGAGATCTTCAAAACCCCTTCTATGCACATGTGCGCCCTAACAGGTCATTATTTCCACGTTGCCCTCGGTATCTCGGAATGATATCTGCTAAATAAATGGTAATTTATATGACTACAGGCTCTCAGTGTTTGTTATTCCTCCAAGACCCACACCTTTTTATATGCAAATAAATAATGTCTTAAAATACCTGTAAAGGTGATATGTATTATAATTGTTTCTCTTGGTCTCTCTTAGGATTGCGTTAGCCCACAGAGATAACCTCCGACAAGCTGCTTTGAACAAGAATCAAAGAGGTTTGTTTGGAATGTTCCGTGCCACTACATCTAAAGCTACCACCGAAAGTATCCTTTTACCAATAATAATTCTTCTTCGTCTTTTGTAAATTCGTCAGGCTGCTGGATTGGTAGACTCATTACAGCATTGGACAAAATACCTTGCTGTATTTTATCCCGGTTTCAAATCCTGCCAAGGACAGCTTTACTTCTCATTCCTCTTGGGGTTCATAGAGTATAGTAGCAGTCAAGTACTGAGGTTATTGGTATTGATTACACCCCAGCTGGCAGCTGACAGAAACGTTAGCACACCGGGCGAAATGTGTAGCCGTATTTCGTCTGCCGTTACGTTCTGAGTTCAAATTCCACCGAGGTCGACTTTGCCTTTCATCCTTTCAGGGTCGATTAAATAAGTACCAGTTACGCACTGGGGTCGATATAATCGACTTAATCCGTTTGTCTGTCCTTGTTTGTCCTCTCTGTGTTTAGCCCCTTGTGGGTAGTAAAGAAATAGGTATTGATTACACCCTTGTCTTCAGAATGCTGATCTTGTCTCTAAGTCAGTACTTCTCAAACTTTTTAATACTCTGGTCAGATCCAAAACCTGGACTCTTCAGGGCTCCTCACCTAAAAAAGGAAAACACAAATCAATTAAAGAAAAAATTCTATTTATATAAGGAAGAGCATCAGGGGCCACTAGAAGAATGCTGGAGGGCCACATAAGGCCAATCACTGGCCTAAATTATAAACCATTACATCAAATTTATCTCCCTTTGCAGAACCATAGCTCCAATAAACATCATATTTTACCTACATCCAGGAGTTATCATTAGACAAGCACTGCTAAGGGCTGATGACTAGAAAATCATTCAGCCATAAAATCTTGTCTCAAAATCAATTCCCATCCAACCCATGCTAGCATGGAGAAACAGTTTGTTAAATAAACAAGGGGATGAATGATTGTCTCTTGTGAAGTGTCATGTGACCTGTTGAATCATGCTTACAATGTTGTTGTTGATGATGATGATGATGATGGTCTTTAACAATATGCCAGATGTGTCACAGTTAAAAGATGAGACTTACGCCCTTGAAGAACTTAGTCGACAGTTGTTTCTGGAATCGGTTGATTTACACAATACTCAGGTAGGATTTCAGTTTCCGGATCTTTTCGGTTTGAACGGCAGTTTTTTCTAGCGGTGTCATATGAAATTGTCACCCGTAATTATGACCCTAGTATCGATCTATTGCATTTCGATCTGTTTTAGGGTTAGGGGTGGGGGGAAGGGTATCTTTTTTTCTTCACAAATGTAAATAAACCCAATCTGTTTCTTAAACGAGGGACATATTCATATGGCACAGAATGTTTTTTTACCTCAATAGACGTCAGTGATTGGTTGAAATTGCGGAAATTGAAGAAAACAAAACAACAAATATCTTACAAACTATAGAATTTTCTCAATAAAGCCAAGAGAAAAAGATGTTTTATAAACACATTCTACCAGTATACGAAGTTTAAAAGTGTTTAGTTACGTGGAAATTATTTTTAAAAAACTGCCGTTCAAACTGAATAGATCCCAGTTTCCCATTTAAAATTCTCCATTTTTATTTTGTTTTTATCATTGTTCCAAGTGGTGTCTATATCACAAATACCAGTTATACCCTGTGGTCATTTCTAGTTGTCTTCTGTGTATAATTGAATTGCCAGTTATACAATGGCAGTTATTGGTAGTCTCGTGCTTAGAAACAACTGTTGAGTCGGTCAGCAGGGTTGATTTGGCGGCACCTTAAACGGGTTCCTACCACTTCCATCCAATTTTGGTTTTCTGGCAATCTATGGTTCTTAATGTCTTGCTAGAGATTCTACCAAATTTTAATTACTAGCAGTATCGGCCGGCGTTGCTTGGGTTTGTTTCGACCCTTTAGAATTGGAATTTTCGAAAAGTAAAAATTTTGCATTCTGTAGCTTGTTATTCTCTTTAAGTGAACATTTTTCTGGTTGAAATACACCGAAAAATGGCGACACAGCAGTCAAAAAATCGTAAAAAATAGGGATTTTCATAGAAAAAAAAAACCTTTTTGATGTAAATAATTTTTGGTGTTAACATGGTCCGATTTGAATTTTTTCTTCTACGGAAGGAAGAGCAAGCCTTCTTCTATCATACTCTCAATTTTGGTCAACTCACGCCACAGGGTCTCGGAGGAGATAGTGTTAGTTGAAGGCTACCAAACCTGCCATACACTGAAGACAACTTCAGCTTTATATGAAGAATGATTGTCAATAAGAGAGATTTTTGGTTTTTCTGAAGATGACATTGATAACAGCAGCGATGATGATGAAAACAACGGTGGTGATAACAAAAATCGTAATGGTGAGGAAGGTGGTGGTGGTGGTGGTGTGGTGGTGGTGGTGGTGGTGGTGATAGAAAAGATAAAATCTGTAGTCTCTTGTCTTTTAAAATCCATATATTTTCTTTGTAATATTTTTCAGGAACGAATCGAAGAATCCAAAACTCTGAAAGGAAAATACTTCAATTTTCTTGGATATTTTTTCTCAATTTATTGTGTTTGGAAAATTTTCATGGTAAGACATTTAAGGGTGGCCAACATGCATTGGAACCTTTTAAGCTTGCATTTATGATACCATTTGATACCAGTCATACGTAAATGTAGCCTGGTGTGGCTCCTGGCCTTGCCAGCTCCTCTTAAACTGCTCAGTCCATACCAGCATGGAAAATGGATGTTAAATGATGATAATATATATATATATATATTATGTGAAATAGAAAGATGAATAATCTTGTAGTAGATTAATCAAAAGTTGCGTTCAGCTCCATTTCTTCAATTCACCAATAATGTTTTATATATATATATATGTATATGTACATGCATATATGGGTACAGGACATCAAAAATACGTAGACAAAGTGAGAAACGAGAACATAAAAAACAAAAACATAGAAAACGAACTTTTTTCGAACAACAAAAGAAACAAACAAACAGAGAAACGAGACAAGGCCAACATAAAGAACATTCCCTTCATCAGTTGTCCCCTGTTTTATCTACTCCACATTTCGAAGGTTTTTTTATGTTCTCGTTTCTCATTTTGTCTACGTTTTTTTTTATGTCCTGTACCCATATATGCATATATATATATATACATAAATATGTAGGTATGTACATATATGTATGTATATATGCATATATTTATATCTTATTTATATTATTACATGATCAAATGCCACGCATCCATTTCCAAGTAAGTTTTATATATATATATACATATAATCTCAATGCCAGTGTCCCTTGATTGACTCCCGTGCCAGTGGCACATAGAAAGCACTTACCGAATGTGTTCAATGCCTGGCCCGCCTGACTGGCTCTTTACTGGTGTCACATCTTCAAGGAGAACATTTTTCCCATATAATAACGCTCCACATTCCCTGATCTTCATCCAGCCAAGACTGGTTTGTCGTATTCTGTGGAACCATTCAGCCAATGCCAGCATGGGAAAAAAATGAACATTTAAACAATGATGATATTTCAATTTATACACTCATCTTGTGGTTTATACATTCTTTTTGAAAGATTTGTAAAAAGGTGATGTACCATATATAAATAACCACTCTCCCTGACTCTCACACACACACACGTTGTTGCTATGGTTATTGTTGAAGTCGATAGAATATCCATGTTTGGGGCCCCCTTGTAAATACTTTTATTGTTCCTCTCTTATTTACAGTCGGCCATCAACATCATCTTTGACCGAGTGGGTAAAGTTGACCCGGTCACTCGAGGGACAGAGATTGCAGTCAACTACCTTGGAATACAATTTGATGTGAGTATTGTTGTTGTTGTTGTGACCTGAAATATAACAACCCCCTCTTTCTCACTCACAGACAACCACTCAAATAATCGTCCTCATTGTCATTTGGTCTGGTTTGCTCAGGTGTTTTGAATCGAGAAGTCTTTCACTGATTAATAACAACCACAGTCACTGAGTCCACAGGTGTCGGCTGTAACACACTTGAGCAACTTGGCCGATCCTAGCCATGGACCCTATACAGGTTCCTCTGCCTCACATTATCACTAAGAATGCTTACCCACCATTCTAATTCCTATGGTTTAACCCATGACCCTAGGCCAGATAGCTGTTGCTTCTATGCCTTGTATAATACTATCCATCATCATCATCATCATCGTCTAATGTCCATTCTCCATGCTGGCATGGGTTGGACGGTTCGACCGGGGTCTGGGAAGCCAGAAGGCTGCACCAGGTTCCAGTCTGATCTGGCAGTGTTTCTACAGCTGGATGCCCTTCCTAACGCCAACCACTCCGAGAGTGTAGTGGGTGCTTTTTACGTGCCACCTGCACAGGTGCCAGGCAAGGCTGGCAAGGGCCATGGTCGGATTGGTGCATTTTATGTGCCACCGGCACGGAAGCCAGTCGAGGCGGCACTGGCATCAACCACGATTTGGATATATTTATTTGAAAGAATACAAGTGGGGTTTAGAATTTACTATAGCTGTTTCGGTAGCATTTTACTGATGTATTCAAAGATTGCATCATATAAATCTACCATCCTCAGGTAAAATTACAAGTACATACCTCCTGTATACTACCAACAAAGGGCAATGTTTGTTTTTCCTTACTGATAACTCAATGTTATGGTACCCAGTCATTCCTACTTGTTGATATGCCTAGATTCTAACGAATCCTGTAGCTAATCAATATCTCTTAATTAATTCACAAGATGCTGAATGGGCCAAGACATTAGCTCATAATACAGATTGCCCTCTTGTATTTTTTTCTCACTCTCTATACTCTGTAAGATCCGACATTGTTAAAGTCAAATTTGCCTTTCGTCTTTGTGAGGTCTATAAATAAAGTACCAGTGCTCTACTGGGGTATATTCATTTTTTTTTTTCTTCTGTCTCTCTTTATTGGAAGAAGTCAGCTGTGATAAGACCCAGAGAGGGAATGAATCTGCCTGGTCTAAAAAAATTTTCCAAGACAGGACAGTATGTCATGACAGCACCCTTACAACTCTGCCAGGAGTTGGCAGTTTGGGGTGGGGTGGGGGGCAAGACAAGGCAGGTTTGTTTCTGTGTTCACTGCTAAACCCTATTGGCAGAAGCCTATCCATCGTTTGAGAGCCCATCAGACAGAAGTTCTCTCAATCCTAATCCTATACAACTTTCTGTAAGAATTTTGCTGGATAAATCCAGAATTTAGTGGAATTAAGTCTCAAGTGGAATTATGATAAAGTGTTTCTAGTTTATTGAATTGGTTGCCAGGGGCAACGAAACTTTTAGAAAAAATAAATAAGACACAGGAGTGGCTGTGTGGTAAGTAGCTTGCTTACCAACCACATGGTTCTGGGTTCAGTCCCACTGCATGGCACCTTCTACTATAGCCTTGGGCCGACCAAAGCCTTGTGAGTGGATTTGGTAGACGGAAACTGAAAGAAGCCTGTCGTATATATGTATATGTATCTATATGTTTGTGTGTCTGTGTTTGTCCCCCCTAGCATTACTTGACAACCGATGCTTGTGTGTTTACATCCCTGTCACTTAGCGGTTCGGCAAAGGAGACCGATAGAATAAGTACTAGGCTTACAAAGAATAAGTCCTGGGGTCGATCTGCTCGACTAAAGGCGGTGCTCCAGTATGGCCACAGTCAAATGACTGAAACAAGTAAAAGAGAGTAAGTAAATGAGTGGAAATCGAACCGGTGTGTGTGTTAAATAATAAGGCTCTAAAGGAGAATAACTCTCCCCAGACAATAAAATTTTTAATTTAGTTTGTTTTTAATTAGAATAAATTTCAGTTTTTATATAATATCCAAGGGAGGTAATACTGTGGTAGTGTAAAATATTTTGCCATCATTTAAAACTCAAATCCTGTTTGTTTTAAATTAAAAACATCTTTATTTGTTTTGGTTGTTTTGCCTGTTTGTGTTTATTTCTTCTTTTTTTTTCTGTTTCTTCTACTTTCTTCCCTTTTTCTGCTTCTTATTTGCTTCCTTCTTCGATAAATCAATTTAAATAAAACAAAATTTGTTCCAAAGAGAATATAGCCATAGAAAAATCACAAACTAAATTATTCTTTTTATTGTTGCTTTTGTTGTTATTCAAAAAAGGGGTGCATGGCCATGTGGTTAGTGTTGCACTCACAATCATGAGATTGTGGTTTCAATTCCTAGATCAAGTGGTGCATTGTATTCCTAAGCAAAACACTTCATTTCACGTTGCTCTGCGGTCACTTCAACACCTGACACGTGGTACACCGTACACCTGTCCAGACACTGTCCATTTATTGGAGGGATTGAGCTACTGTGTGGCACGAATATTTGATCACTCAAAACAAACGATTTGTGCAGGTCGGTCAGCAAAAACTGACATTGTGTGTGCTGGTGCCACATAAAAAGCACTCGGCCACTCTTCAGAGTGGTTGGTGTCAGGAAGAGCATCCACCCATAGAACCCTGCCAAATCAGACAGAAGTATGGTGCAGGCTTCTGTCCGGCCAACACCTGTCAAACCGTCCAACCCATGCCAGCAGGGAAGGAGAACATTAAACGATGATGATGATGATATCTATGGGTGTGTATGTATTGTGTCTCCTTCCTGTGACATTGCATGATAGTTATAAATGAGCATCATATAAGCAGCATCCCTTGTTTCTAGTCTTCTGTGAAACCATCTGGCCATATGGAAATATTACCTTGCTTGGAAACTTGGTGAGGCCAGCAATAGGAAGGGCATCCAGGTAAAGGAAACCGGCCTCAATAAATTCTGTCCAAGCCCTGCATCTATGGAAAAGTGGATGTTAAAGCAATAATGGGGATGGTATTCATTCGTGGCCATTTGCCAGCTCTGTCTGGCCCCCGTGTCGGTGGCACGTAAAAGCACCATCCGTTCGTGTCCGTTGCCAGCCTCGCCTGGCCCCCGTGCCGGTGACACATAAAAGCACCATCCGTTCGTGGTCGTTTGCCAGCTCTGTCTGGCCCCCGTGTCGGTGGCACGTAAAAGCACCATCCGTTCGTGGCCGTTTGCCAGCTCTGTCGGGCACCTGTGCGGGTGGCACGTAAAAAGCACCCACTACACTCACGGAGTGGTTGGCATTAGGAAGGGCATCCAGCCGTAGAAACACTGCCAGATCTGACTGGGCCTGACGAAGCCTTCCAGCTTCACAGACCCCAGTTGAACCGTCCAACCCATGCTAGCATGGAAAGCGGACCCTAAATGATGATGATGTATTATTGGTTGAGAAGGCAGCGAGCTGGCAGAATCGGTAGCACGCCAGAAGGAATGCCTAGCGGTATTTCGTCTGCTGTTACGTTCTGAGTTCAAATTCCGCCGAGGTCCACTTTGCCTTTCATCCTTTCGGGGTCGATTAAATAAGTACCAGTTACGCACTGGGGTCGATATAATTGACTTAAGCTGTCTGTCTGTCCATGTTTGTCCCTTCTGTGTTTAGCCCCCTTGTGGGTAGTAAAGAAATAGGTATTATTGGTTGAGGAAATTCTTAACACTGCAAATGTAATTGGTGTTGTTGTTGTTGTTTGCAGGTAAAATTCTGGTCTCAGCAAATATCGTTTTGGCTCATTGGAATAATTATCATCACATCCATCAGAGGACTCCTAATCACACTCACCAGGGTAAGTTGTTGTCACGATGTGTTCAAGCCCAGCCTTTCTCTCTCTCTCTCTCTCTCACTCTCCTGTTTCACATCAGCTGAGTCAATCAGTTCAACTAATCAATAGGATTCTTTATGGATGATTCATCAAATGAATGGGTTGTTTTCTCGGATGCTGTTCAGCCATTACTCACACAGACACACACACACACACATGCATAAAATGTGTGTGTATCATGGCTGGAGTGTTTGATGGCATCATTGATACTACAGAAAATATCTCTCTGGTTACTGTTATGTTGCCCCCCCTCTCTCCCTTTCTCTCTTCATGTGTGTATATGCATGTATATGCACACATATATATATATATATATATATATATACACAGGGTGGCCCAAAAGTGGGTTTACAGTTATCTCATAGGCACTTAAAAATTCTTTTAAAGCATTTCATTACATTTAAATTTCTATCTTACAAACTGAAAAGGGAGCTTGACAAAATTAACTAAATTAGCATCAATTAATGGTTTCATATATTTTTATAATTAAGACCTAAACTGTTAACCCTTTCATTACTAACCCAGCTGAAACCATCCCTGGCTCTGTAGTACAAATGCCTTGTTTTCATAAGTTCTGAATTAAAATCTTCCACCAAACCTTAGTCACAATTTACATTCTTAACACTAGCTAAATGATAGCTAAGTTATTTTACTAAATTCTTTGTTATATTTAAAGTAATTGAAAGAAATTTGGAGCATCTCAAAATAAATACAGTAACGAAAGGGTTAATATATGAATGCGTAAGAGATAGTTGAATTACTGTAAACCTGCTTTTGGGCCACCCTGTCAGCATAATCTAAGGTTTTGTTTAGAGTACCCCAGATCCCCTTGTGTTTGACTTATTTTAGGGATCCTTTTTTTTACCTTCCATTATTTTTTATTATTGATTTCACCATTTTACTTGATGTAAAACCCCAACACTATTGTATTTTGACTCCTTCTGTTCGCCCAGAATTTTGGGCCCTTGTCACAAATAAAATAAATTACTATGATTATTGTTGTGGAGGTGCAATGGCCCAGTGGTTAGGGCAGCGGACTCGTGGTTGGTGGATTGCGGTTTCGATTCCCAGACCGGGCGTTATGTGTGTTTATTGAGCGAAGACACCTAAAAGCTCCACAAGGCTCCGGCAGTGTGTGGTGGCGACCCCTCTTGTACTCTTTTGCCACAACTTTCTCTCACTCTCTCTTCCTGTTTCTTGAGTAACACTGCAATGGACTGGCGTCCCATCCAGCTAGGGGGGAACACATACACCATAGAAACTTGGAAACTGGACCCATGAGATTGGCTAGGCTTGAAAAGGGCGTATAAAAAAATGAAATGATAAATGATTATTGTTAGGATGGTGGACTGACACAAGCGTTGGGTCCACAAAAGAAAGTCAAACAAAGGATTTTGGGTACCACATACATATGACTCTAGAATACTCTGATGTACCAAATACAAGTACCTTTTTCCAATTCTTACTGTCGACCTGTACCTGTATTCGTGGGTATATTTAACCACACCACAATGCCTTTGGGTATTTGTTCCAGCAATTTACGTTCTGAGTTCAGATCCTGCTAGTATCCATTTTGTTTTTTCATTGTTCTGAGGGCAATTAAATAAAATACCAGTCGACTACTGGGGGGTGGGGGTGATGTGACTGATTCGCCCCCACCCCCATCCTTTACCTCAAAATTGCTGGCCTTGTGCCGACATCAGAAACCTTTCCAAATGTGCCCTGCTGGCAGAGTTCTTAGTATACAAGACAAAATGCTTAGTAGCAATTTGTCCATTTTTGCATTCTTTCAGGATTGGTAAAATTAATACTAGTCACGTACTGGGGTTGGTGTAATTGAGTAACACTGTCTCTAAAATTTGGGGCCTTGTGCCTAGAGTAGAAAGGATTATTATTTTTGTTGTTGTTGTTATTGTTGTTCTTGCTTCTCTTGTACAGTTTTTCTATGCGATTGCCAGCAGCAAGTCTTCCAATATAATAGTCCTGTGTTTGGCTCAAATAATGGTAAGTTCGTCTTCATGTTGTCTTTATACACACCCACACATACATACCCTCACAACAGTTTTCAACTCACATTATATAGGCGCAGGAGTGGCTGTGTGGTAAGTAGCTTGCTTACCAACCACATGGTTCTGGGTTCATTCCCACTGCGTGGCACCTTGGGCAAGTGTCTTCTACTATAGCCTCGAGCTGACCAAAGCCTAGAGAGTAGATTTGGTAGACGGAAAATGAAAGAAGCCTGTCATATATATGCATATATATATATGTGTGTGTATATGTTTGTGTGTCTGTGTTTGTCACCCCACCATTGCTTGACAACCGATGCTGGTGTGTTTACATTGCCGTAACTTAGCAGTTCGGCAAAAAAGACCGATAGAATAAGTACTAAGCTTACAAAGAATGAGCTCTGGGGTTGATTTGCTCAACTAAAGGCGGTGCTCCAGCATGGCCGCAGTCAAATGACTGAAACAAGTAAAAGAGTAAAAAGAGTAGACCCATCACACACACACACACACAACCACCACCACCACCAGCAGGCTTTTCGTCCAGTTTCTGTTTACCAAATCCACTCACAAACCCTTGTCTGCCCTGCTATTCAGTACAAGACGCTTGCTTGTCTGGTACATAATTGAACCTGAAACCATCTGTTTGGGGAACCGGATTTCTTAACCACAAATGCGTGCTCACACCCATGTCTGTAGCAACATGAAAGAACCCTTTTCAGACCAATATGGTTTTCTGACTTGTGGCACCTGGTAGGGTTTGTTCTTTTTTTTTTGTTTTAAATTTCTTAATATCTTTGGAGACTGACTACTGTGACAGAATGTACTAACCGACAAGAGGGCACTCAAATGTCTACTAAGCTTGCTAGAAATAGCAGCAAATTCTCACTCAAATCACATCCCAACATCATACAAAAGATGTACAAAATTCACCTTAGATGATGTAGTGCTAAATAAAAGTAGTTTTGCAAAAAATGACTAAATGGTCATGGGCGGA
The DNA here is from genome assembly GCF_006345805.1 of Octopus sinensis. NCBI lineage: Eukaryota > Metazoa > Mollusca > Cephalopoda > Octopoda > Octopodidae > Octopus > Octopus sinensis. The sequence continues at coordinate 1,748,730 of NC_043014.1, forward strand.
ATGTCTTTGAAGCTATATATGGACTACCATTATTCTCAATAATTTCATAATGATGTTGTATGTTTTGCTTCATTCTAGGGAATGTATTTTGTGTCTTCAGTGCTTCTAATGAGAATGAATATGCCAGTAGAATATCGGTAAGTTCTTGGGAAAGCAGACTTTATTCTTTCCTTTTGATCCTTTGGGGTTAACTTTTCTTTGCTATGTTTGCAAATGTTGGTTCTACAAGCACGGGAACTTGCATAGGGAACTCCCAGCTGAAGCGGTTTTTGTATTGCAATAAACTTGGTCACCCTGTTGATGTTGGTGCCACATAGAAAGCACCAATGCTGGTGCCACATCGCACCAATGCTGGTGCCACATCGCACCAATGCTGGTGCCACATAGCACCAATGTTGGTGCCACATAGCACCAATCCTGATACCATGTCAAAAGCTCTGGTGCTGATACCACATGAAAGGCACCAGTACTGGTGCCATGTATAAAGCACCCGGTACACTGTGAAGTGGTTGGCATTAGGAAGGGCATCCAGCCATAGAAATTGTGTCAAAACAATAGCCTGGTATGGCTGCCGGCTTTACTAGCTCCTGTCAAATTTTCCAATCCATGCCAGCATGGAAAACGGATGTTAAATGATGATGATGATGATGATTGTTTCTTAGTAGATTCTTCATGACTTTAACCCTTTAGTGTTCGCATTATTCTGCCAAAATTAATCCCTTTTTTATCCACATTGTTTTGAACTAATCATGCATTATCTTGGAGCTATGAGATTTTGAAGAGGTAGCTGTTAATTTTTAAAACAATATTGTAGGGTTGGTGTGAGAGACCAGATCTGGCCAGTTTGAACATAAAACAGGCAGAATACTTTTGGCCGGATATGGCCGGTTTAAATGCTAAAGGGTTAAGTTGTAGCAATGTTGCTGAGAAGGGAAGTGACAAGATGGATACATTCACTCCACGATTTAAGGAAACCTTTTGGTCATCCAACTTATTCTAGTATTTGTTTGGTGTTTGTTGTATTTATAGTGTTATTATTATTTCATCGTTTATTAGGGTCTCAAGCTAGCAGGGTCGTTAGCAGACCAGAGAAAATGCTTAGCCGTATTTTGTCTGCCTTGAAGTTCTGAGTTCAGATTCCACCAAGGTTGGCTTTGCCTTCCTTCCTTTCAGTACCAATAGAATATATACCAGTCAAGTACTGGGGCTGATGCAACCGACTAGCGCCCTCTTTCCTTGAAATTTTAGACTTTGTGCCTGTTGTAGAAGATTTTCTTTTTTTGTCCCTTATTAGGGATGTGGGATTGGCAAGAAAAGAAATGTGAGAGGAACAAAGTCTGTAAAGTGGGAGTGATCAGATCCCTGAATTAGGGTTAGCCAAATGAGTAAAGTGATCAGATCTGTGAATTAGGGGTACCCAGATGAGTAAAGTAATCAGATCTGTGAATTAGGGGTAGCCAGGTGAGTAAAGTGGGAGGAATAGAATCCTGCTTAGTTCTCTCTGTTCTGTGTTCAAATTCTACCGCAATCAATTGTTGTCTTTCACTCTGTCTGAAATTATTAAATTATTAAATACCAGTGATGGTTCACTTGCGCTAAATGAGGATGCAAAGAGAGAGGTTTGGAGATGCCACTATGAAAGGTTGCTGAATGAAGAAAATGAATGGGATAAAGAGAGTCTGCCGAATGTTGACCCAACAGAGGGACCAGCTATCCGAGTTGATAGTTCCGTGGTAGCTAAGGCAATTAGAAGCATGAAGACAGGGAAAGCCCCAGGCCCATCAGGAATCACTGCAGAGATGCTCAAAATGTCTGGTAGTGTCGGCTATAGCCTAGTCACCCGTATAGTTAATCAGGTGATACACAAAGGGGTCATACCCAATGACTGGTGTAGCAGTATAATAGTCAACTGCTACAAAGGTAAAGGTGATGCCCTAGATACAAATAACTACAGAGGTATCAAGCTGTTGGACCAGGTGATGAAGGTTACGGAGAGGGTCATAGCCCAACTAATTAGAGAGAGAGTTAGTTTAGATGAGATGCAGTTTGGGTTTGTGCCAGGGAAAAGTACTACTGATGCTATATTCCTGGTAAGGCAGCTGCAGGAGAAATACCTAGCCAAAGATTAGCCCCTGTACCTGGCTTTTGTTGACATGGAGAAAGCCTTCGACAGGGTCCCCCGATCCCTTATCTGGTGGGCAATGAGGAAACTAGGGTAGATGAATGGTTAGTGAGAGCTGTGCGGGCCATGTACAGGGACGCCGCTAGTAGGGTGAGGGTTGGAAATGTGTACAGTGAAGAATTCCGGGTAGAGGTAGGGGTCCACCAAGGCTCAGTACTCAGCTCCCTCCTATTTATCATAGTCCTCCAGGCAATAACGGAGGAATTCAAGACAGGATGCCCTTGGGAGCTCCTCTATGCTGATGACCTTGCTCTAATTGCTGAGTCGCTATCAGAACTGGAGGAGAAGTTTCAGGTGTGGAAACAAGGATTAGAATCGAAGGGCCTCAGAGTCAATCTAGCTAAAACCAAAGTCGTAATCAGTAGGAAGGTAGACAAATCACAAACACCTTCAGGTAGATGGCCCTGCTCGATCTGTAGAAAAGGTGTAGGTAGAAACTCTATAAGATGCACCAAGTGTAAGCTATGGACACATAAGAGATGCAGCAATGTCAAAGGAAGGCTAACTAGGAAGATGGTTTTTGTATGTGGCAGATGCTCAGGAACAATAAACACTGAAAATGCTCTGAGACCAACTTCCGTCACTTTCCAGGGAGAAAAACTAGAAATAGTTGATAGTTTCCGTTACCTAGGTGACCAAGTCAGCAGCGGGGGCGGGTGTGCTGAAAGTGTAACTGCTAGAGTAAGAATAGCTTGGGCAAAGTTCAGAGAGCTCTTACCTCTACTGGTGACAAAAGGCCTCTCGCACAGAGTGAAAGGCAGACTGTATGATGCGTGTGTACGAACAGCCATGCTACATGGCAGTGAAACATGGGCCGTGACTGCTGAGGATATGCGTAAGCTCGCTAGAAATGAAGCCAGTATGCTCCGATGGATGTGTAATGCCGGTACTCACACTCGGCAGAGTGTAAGTACCTTGAGAGAAAAGCTGGACCTAAGAAGCATCAGTTGTGGTGTGCAAGAGAGACGTTTGCGCTGGTATGGTCATGTGGCGAGAATGGATGAAGATAGTTGTGTGAAAAAGTGCCACACCCTAGCGGTTGAGGGAACCTGTGGAAGAGGCAGACCCAGGAAAACCTGGGACGAGGTGGTGAAGCACGACCTTCGAACTTTAGGTCTCACTGAGGAAATGACTAGAGACCGAGACCTCTGGAAGTGTGCTGTGCACGAGAAGACCCGGCAGGACAAGTGAGTCCATAACCCGTGGCCTTCTACATGGGATGGAGCCAGCCTACGTATGCATACCTTCCCTTCTTGGGACACAAAACTCTACTTGTGAAGACGTGATGAGGCAAGTGAGGATCAGAATCGAAATCGATCAATGGAAATTGCGGATGTGCTACCAGTGCCGGTGGCATGTCAAAACTCTGCTTGTGAAGACCCGTTGAGGCAAGTGACGATCAGAATCGAAATCGATCAATGGAAATCGATCAATGGAAATTGCAGATGTGTTACCAGTGCCGGTGGCATGTAAGAGAACTTTCCGTTTCGCGACCGTTGCCAGCACCGCCCCGTTTCGTATCCGTTGCCAGCCTCGCCTGGCCCTCGTGCCGGTGGCACATAAAAAGCACCATCCGTTCGTGGCCGTTTGCCAGCTCTGTCTGGCACCAGTGCGGGTGGCACGTAAAAAGCACCCACTACACTCACGGAGTGGTTGGCGTTAGGAAGGGCATCCAGCCGTAGAAACACTGCCAGATTTGACTGGGCATGATGAAGCCTTCTGGCTTCACAGACCCCAGTAGAACCGTCCAACCCATGCTAGCATGGAAAACGGACGCTAAACGATGATGATGATGATGATGATGATGTACTGGGGTAACTATAATCAACTCTGGCCCCACCACCTCCCACCCTTTTATGTAAGATTTTAGAAATGATTGTTTTTATAATTTAGTTTCCGTTTCTTTAATTTCAGATCAATTATAACGCAAGTTCTTGGAGAATTACAGTTCAGTTTTTATCATCGCTGGTTCGAATTTATCTTTCTAGTGAGTGCCCTGTCCAGTATTGGTTTTCTCTACATTGCTCACCAACAGGCACCAGAAAAGAACCTTTTATGATTTTTCCTTCATAAACTATTTAAAAAACAACATCTCACCTTTTTTTTTTTTTTAACACAAGAAAGATTCCCATATTTTTCTTCTTTCAGATGCTACAGACATTGAGTTGTTTCCCTTAGCATTTGACAAACGTCTAACATCACATGCTCTCTCTCTCCCCAATTTCCTGCGCCCTTTTATCCCTGTTTTGTTATGTAAATATTCAAGGCTGTCTTTCTTTAGAAATTAAAAGTCTGTTTCCTCCTCTTCTGCTTCTTCCGATGCTGCATCGACCATCACCATTAACGGTGCATGAAATCTCTTGGACCGAACCATGTCCATTCCTTGTTAAAAGTCATTTGTATAAAAATCTTTTCTCTTCATCTCTGATCGTTGTTACTTGAAACAAGGGACATTTCCTGTTCCGTCTCTTTTGTATTGTCCGTAATAAACTGCTGACCATCACTGGAAATGCTTGTATCGTTATGTTAGGTGTTGCTGTACAGGATATTAACACTGACCATTATGGTACAGGCTACAGCAGAAACAGTGTGTCTCCTATGTGGTAAGAAGTTTGCTTCTCAACCATGTGGTTCTGGGTTCAGTCCCACTGTGTGGCACCTTGGGCTAGTGTCTTCTTCTATAGCCTTGGGCCAACCAAAGCTGTGTGAGTGGGTTTGATAGACGGAAATTGAAAGAAGCCCATCGTACATGTTTCTGAGCGTTTGTTAGTCCTGTACCACTGCTTAACAACCAGTGTCAGTGTGTTTACATCCCCATGACTCAGAGGTTCAGCAAAAGAGACCGATAGAATAAGAATCAGGCTTAAAGCAAAGTTAGTACTGGGGTTAATTCATTTGACTAAAATTCCTGAAGGAAATGCCCCAGCATGACCAGTCTCATGACTGAAACAAGTAAAACAAAACAAAAGATTCTGACCCCTTCTGTCCAGTCAACAGTAAACTTGACCTTACTGGAAATGGTATGTCCCAAATTTGTTGGTGTTATGTACAAGTTATTAACACTGACCACCACAATACAGGACATTAACCCTATTGGACGGACCACAGTAAAATGTTGACCGTAGCAGAAATGGTGCTTCATGTTAGGTGTTGGTTATGTACTGGTTGTTAACACTGACAGCTACAGGACAGTCCACATTGAATTAGCAGGATTTTAGACAATATCTTTCATTGGCATCACATAAAAGGAACCATGTAAAAAGGTGCCACATCATGAGGACCCAGTAGACTTGGTTCACTCTGTAAAGTGGTTGGCATTAGGAAGTGCATCCAGCTGTAGAAACCATACTAAAATGGACAACTGGAGCCTGGTGCAGGTCTCTGGTTTGTCCAACCCATGCCAGCTTGGAAAATGAACTTTAAATGATGATGATTCATTCTACTTCCATTTTTCTTTTTCACTTTTTTTTTTCCATGCTGGCATGAGTTAGACAAATATATGTTGAGACATTATTGCACAGCTGGATGCTCTTCCAGTCACTAAACCTTAGTTGTATCTCAAGCAAGGGACGGTTTTATGATTCCACTTGTCTGCCAAAGTGCTGAGCTGCAGGACAATTCATTTGCAAGGAATGTCAAGAAGTTTCTTTTTTTTTGCTCAAGATATTTTTGTGTGAAGTCAGAAAATGGGAACATTTTCAAAGATACACACACAACACACACACACATATGCACCATGTAAAAAGCACCCAGAAAACTCTGTAAGTGGCTGGCATTAGGAAAGATATCCAGCTGGAGAAACCATCCCAAAACAGATAATTGGAGCCAGCTGGCCAGCTTCTGTCAAACCGTCCAACCCATGCCAGCATGGAAAACAGACACTAAATGATGATGATGATGATAATGGGCTTCTATATAATTTCCAAATACTAATTCTACATACAAGACATTGATGGAACCAAGTTTACGAAAGAAGACATTTGGCCAAAGTACCATGCAGTGGGATAGATCTCAAAACCATTTCGTAACAAACCAATCTTTGTATCTACACAACCACTTTGTAGTATTTGTACTGACTTTTTGCATTTTTATTTATGCGCCCTTTTCAAGCCTAGCTAGGCTCATGGGCCTGGTTTCTGTAGCGTATGTGTTCCCCCCAGCTGGACGGGACGCCAGTCCATCGCAGCGATACTCAAGAAACAGGAAGAGAAAGTTGTGGCAAAAGAGTACAACAGGGGTCACCACCACCCCCTGCTGGAGCCTTGTGGAGCTTTTAGGTGTTCTCGCTCAATAAACACTCACAACGCCTGGTCTGGGAATCGAAACCGCAATCCTCCGACCGCAAGTCCATTGCCCTAACCACTGGGCCATTGCGCCTCCACCTTTCTGCATTCTGGGTTCAAATTCTGCCAAGATCAACATTGTTATTTATTCTATCAGGGGTCGATACGATATAGTAACTAGTCCTGGATAGTGGATTTGTAAAAATGGTAGAGCATCGGACTTGATACTTTGTGGTGTCTATTCTAGTTCTGTGTGTTCTAGGTTCGAATTCTGCTTCCTATCACCAGAGAGTCAAGAATAAGGAAGTGTAACATTTGTGTCAGGATTTGTGACTAACGAAGAGTATCAGGAATGGAAAGATCAGTTGCCATGACTACCTATTTCTTTATTACCCACAAGGGGCTAAACACAGAGAGAACAAACAAGGACAGACAAACGGATTAAGTTGATTATATCGACCCTAGTGCATAACTGATACTTAATTTATCGACCCCGAAAGGATGAAAGGCAAAGTCAACCTCGGCGGAATTTGAACTCGCAACGTAACGGCAGACGAAATACGGCTACACATTTCGCCTGGCGTGCTAATGATTCCACCAGCTCGCCGCCTTATTTGCCATGACTACCATGGAAGAAGCAATCATCACCATCGTCATCATATTGATTTCAAATTTTAGCACAAGGCCAGCATTTGAAGGGAAGGGTGCCAATTGATGGCATCACTCCCAGTGTTCAACAAGTACTTGGTTTTATTGACCCCAAAAGGATGGAAAGGTAAAGTTGACCTTGGTGGAATTTGAACTTGGAACATAAAGACTGACAAAATGCTGCTAAGCGTTTTGGCTTGTCTGGCATGCTAATGATTCTGTCAGCTTGCTGCCATCATCATATTAACCCTTTCGTTACCAACCCGGCTGAAACCAATTCTGACTCTGAGTACAAATGTCTTGTTTTCATAAGTTTTGAATTAAGATCTTCCACCAAACCTTAGTCACAATTTATGTTCCTAACACTAGCTTAACGATAACGAAGTTATTTTACTAAATTCTTTGTTATATCTAAAATAATTGAAAGAAACACAGAGCATCTCAACAGAAATATGGTAACAAAAGGGTTAAAATATATAATAGAGAAACAATTCTTAATCCTTTTGATACCAACCTGGCTGAAACCACCTCTGGTTCTGTAGTACAAATGTCTTGTTTTCATAAGTTTTGAATTAAGATCTTCCACCAAACCTTAGTCACAATTTATGTTCCTAACACTAGCTTAACGATAACGAAGTTATTTTACTAAATTCTTTGTTATATTTAAAATTAATTGAAAGAAACACAGAGCATCTCAAAATAAATACAGTAACGAAAGGGTTAATGTTGAAATTTATTGATGCAGATTTTCTTTGGGCAGATTCACTTCTTGTTGTTAACCCTCACCTTGTTCCCAGGTAAGATAATTCCCCACCACACACACACACACACACACACACACACACATCATTGACCACAAACCACACAGTGGCTGGACATGTTTTCATGGAACATTGTGAAGTAACAATATCACATGTTTGTTTACAATTAGTGTATGATATCAACACATTCACACATTCACGCACACACTCATACACACACACACATGCATGCATGAACACTCACTCATGCTCATTTATATGCACATACGCACTCACACACTCGAGTACACATGCTCACAAACGCACTCACACATGCATGCACACACACACACGTCATCTCTGTTGCACACTCATACACACACACGTTCACATATATACATGTATGTGTATATAGGCGTGGCTGCATGGTAAGAAGCTTGCTTCCCAACCATATGGTTTCAGGTTCAGTCCCACTGTGTGGCACCATTAGCAAGTGTCTTCTACTATAACCCTGGGCCCACCCAAGCCTTGTGAATGGATTTGGTAGACGGAAACTGAAAGAAACCTGTCATATCAATATATATGTTAGGTGAGTCTTGTTACTTGTTTTTTATTTTTTTTTTGTATCTTTTAACCATGTTTGTGTTCGTGTCCCTCCACCATCGCTTGACAACCGACGTTGGTGTGTTTACATCCCCGTAACTTAGCAGTTCGGCAAACGACACCAATGGAATAAGTACTAAGCTTACAAAGAATAAGTTCTGGAGTTGATTTGTTCAACTAAAGGCAGTGCTCCAGCATGGTCGTAGTCAAGTGACTGAAACAAGGAAAAGAGTATATATATATATATGTATATATATATATATATATGTATATATATATATATATATATATATATATATATATATATATGTATATATATATATATATATATATATATATATATATCTGTGACGGACTTTTCCCAGTCCCCATCTACCAAGGTATTGAACCGAGGATCACATGCTTATGAAGTAATCTTCCTAACCACAGAACCACGTCTGTTAGGTGAGTCACATTACTTTTTTTTTTTTTTGCGTCTTTTAACTGAAAGTGAAGGGCAGTGCCCATAAAACTTTATAGGGCCCCTGAGGCTGAAGGAAAGGAGTGGAAAAAGTATCCCAATACAGAAAATCCAGTCCAAATGTTTGCAATACAGTGGCCTCCCCCCTCTAAAGGTGATTAGGTGCCTGGTGGTGATATTAAACTGGGTGAAGGATTAAGTCCATCACCCAAATAGACTATGGCAGGATTTGAACTCAGAATGCACAGTGTCAGAATGAATACCACAAGGCATCTGGGCTGATGTTTTACACTATCCTGAAGTGGGATTTTTTCTTTTCGTTTTTGACCCCTGAAAGAATGAAAGGGACAAAGTGGGCCTTAGCAGGATTTGAACTCATGAGTGGTTGACAGCATCTTTCAAGATATTTATTCAGACTCTGTGCTCTAATAACTCTACCAATTCACAGCCTTAATTAATTAATTACTCTCAGTGGTTGGCAAAGTTGTTAGTTAACTAACACAACAAAACCATTCCTAACAGGAACTGGTTGACTCTTAAATTGAGAGAGGGCGGAGTGTCATAGAACCTACTTTACACACGTTTCCTCCAAAATTCTTTCACATCCAGGAAGTTATACATTTTTGGAATTGTGACGTTAAGTGGTAATACTAGACTGAAACAACACTTGGTACCTCACAGGATAGTTTCAAGACAGATGTCACGATATATGACGGAACTAAACAAACTGGGCAAAGAGACTGGTGTACTTTAAAGCAAACAAAAAAGGTTTTAAAATACCAAACATTTTAGTGATAAAGACTATGGAGACAAAGGACCGATTGAAACTGAATAGATTTAAATTGGTTCCAAATTTTGGCACAAGGCCAGCAAGAGTTGGTGGTGGAGGGAAGTGTAAGTCCATTACCTGACCCCGTGGGGCTCAGTTGGTACTTATTTTATCAACCCTGAAAGGATGAAAGGCAAAATTGAACTGACGAAATGCTGTCAAACATTTCTGCCCAGCGTGCTAACAATTCTGCCAGCTTGCCACCACAATAATAATAATAATAATAATAATAATAATGATAATGATAATAATGATAATAATAATGATGATAATAATAATGATAATAATAATAATTATAATAATAACAGTAATAATAATAATGATGATGATGATGATAATAATAATAACAGTAATAATAATAATAATCATCATCATCCTCATCCGTTTGTCTGTCCTTGTTTGTCCCCTCTGTGTTTAGCCCCTTGTGGGTAGTAAAGAAATAGGTATTCATTCATTAGAATATCACACAAAATACCTTGTGGTGTTTCTTCGAACCTCATCAGTGAAACCATTTAAGTTGCTAATTGTGTCTCTTTAACACAGCTTATAATTTCTAGTGGAGGGAATTTGTAGAAGAGGGGGTCCCAGGAAGACATCGGATGAAGTTTTGAAGGCTGGTCTCAAAGTCTTGGACCTTACGAAGACGAAGACAGCAGACCAAGATATGTGGTGCATTGCTGTACTTGAGAAAACCTGACCACCACAACAGAATTGAGATCCTAAAACCGCGGTGCCAGATGAAAAAGTGTTGGTGTGGGGGTGCTGGTGCCTCATAAAAGGCACAGTTGCTGGTGTCACTTAGAAAGCACTGGTGATGGTATTTTGTAAATACTTCTAGAAAAAGATTTAGGGCTAAAAGGAGTCAGGCCTTGGGTTGTCAGCAAGCAGAAATACAGCCAGCCGGTGGCACGTTAAAAGCACCAACCGATCGTGGCCGATGCTGGACCCCCCTGGCACCTGTGCAGGTGGCACGTAAAAAGCACCCACTACACCCGCGGAGTGGTTGGCGTTAGGAAGGGCATCCAGCTGTAGAAACTCTGCCAGATCAAGATTGGAGCCTGGTGCAGCCCCTGGCTTCACAGACCCCGGTCGAACCGTCCAACCCGTGCTAGCGCGGAATACGGACATTAAATGATGATGATGATGATGTGCCAGGGTCCAATATCATTTCCTTCTAGAAGTCCTCACTTTCTTTAGTAATGTAAGACAGGGCCCAAGTTGACACAAATGTCTGTGTGTAGGAAGGAGAACTAGAAACATGACAGATGATGTAGCAAGGTCCAACAGAATTTCTAAATACAAGAACTTATTATTTTTTTTCCTTTTGGTAATCATCATCATCATCATCGTTTAACGTCCACTTTCCATGCTGGCATGGGTTGGACAATTTGATTATGAGGCTGGCCACTGGCAAACCAGAAGGCTGCTCCAGTCTGATCTGGCAAGGCTTCTACAGCTGGATGCCTTTCCTAACGCCAACCACTCCAAGAGTGTAGGGGGTGCTTTTAACATACCACTGGCAGAGGAGCCAGTCAGGTGGCACTGACATTTACCATGCTCGGATAGTGCTTTTGACATACCAGTGGCACAGGTGCCATTCAGGAGGCACTGGCATTGGCCACAACTACGATTTGAGTGCCACCTCTCCCTAAATTTTAACATAGGGGTCACTACTCTAAAACAGGGCTCGTATTATCGTTCATCTTTCACTTGTTTCATTCATTAGACTGTGGCCATGCTGGGGTACCTCCTTGAAGGTATCCCCCCCCCAGTACTTGTAAAACCTAATTATTTTATCAATTCCTTTTGCTGAATTGAGAGGGGGAAACAAACACACACACACACACACATACATACGACAGGCTTCTTTCAGTTTCCATCTACCAAATCCACTCATGGGGCTTTGGTAGACACTTGCCCAAGATTCCACACAGTGGGACTGAACTTGGAACCATGTGACTGGGAGACTGATGGATAATATTTAACCCCTGTGAAGAATTAGCATCTGGTTGATTAAACTTTGGTAAAAAGGAATCACCAGGCTGCAAAAGAGTATTAATTACCCACACTCTAAAGAGTTGTAATCATTTCTCCCTAAGTCAGCCCTGTTTGAACTGGCCTGTAATTCTAAGACATTCCAGCTATGACCCTTCTGCTTGTTTTTGCAGACAGTGTCTATCTGGAAGCACTCCGTCGGTTACGACGACGAGGGTTCCGGTTGATCCGAATCAACAGAACAGCCTGCTCATGAAATTAACGTGTAACTGGCTGAGCACTCCACAGACACATGTACCCTTAACGTAGTTCTCGGGGATATTCAGCGTGACACAGAGAGTGACAAGGCCGGCCCCTTGAAATACAGGTACAACAGAAACAGGAAGTAAGAGTGAGAGAAAGTTGCGGTGAAAGAGTACAGCAGGGATCACCACCATCCCCTGCCGGAGCCTCGTGGAGCTTTAGGTGTTTTCACTCAATAAACACTCACAACGCCTGGTCTGGGAATCGAAACCACAATCCTATGACCGCGAGTCCGCTGCCCTAACCACTGGGCCATTGCGCATCCACTAGTGTCTATCTAGGACTACACTAAAAATATGTTCCTTCCTTTTTTATTGTTGCTGTTGTTGTTATTTTAATACTGCAATGGGATTTGAAAATTATACAGCTGATATTTCTAGCATCCATGTAGAGGCTTCCTTGTTGAAGACAACCAAAACAAACTGAGGGAAAAAAATGTGAACAAAATAAAGAAAAGAAATTTTTTCCTTTTTTTAATAACTTTTAATTAGCATTTTAATTTCTGTACAGAAATAAAATTTTAGCAGTTTTAAATTTACAAGATTTCAGAAAATGTACAAAAAAGATAAATTATGAATTAGTTAATCAGGCATGAAGCCATTCTTTTAATCATTTATGCAAGGCAAGAAGAACTGAGTTTCTTGCCCAAGGGCACAAACATACACTGCTGTTAGCAAGATACGAACCCAATAAATTAATTAGTCTTAATTCATTAATCCACTGGGTTTATGTGCCTCATAATTAGAATTTTTTTTTACTCTTTTGTTTTTGTTGTTGCATTGTCAAAAATTCTACTTTTTAGAGTGGAAGTGATGCAATGACATTCATGCCTCTCCCAAGGGTTTTGTGACATAAGTAGTTGCTGTTTGAGAACCAGCAAAAATCTGTTGTCACGATAATATTTTCCCAATGTGGGCGAAATTAAAAAAGAATCGGGCAGTGGCTAAAAATATGTGTGTGGATAAGTGAAAGTTATTAAAGTTAACAGCAAAACTGAATGACCTGTGGCCAGTCTGGGGCAGGTAAATGTAGAAGAGAAGAATTAAATAGAGTGGACACAGGGAGAAAGAGGGGATTAATTTAATCCCAGTGATTACATTGTGTGATACTCCTTATTCCTGTGTAATTTTATTTTTGATTTCTTAATTAGGGAAAAAGGCAGTGCTTGTGACACTTTTTAGGGCCCCTGAGACTGGTGAGAGAGAAGTAGGGGGCGGGACACGTGGTCAGAATGCTTACAAGATAGTGGACCCCGCTTAAGGCATGGGCCCGGGAGACGTGGTCAGAATGTTTACATGATAGTGGACCCTGCTAAAGGTATGGGGGCAGGAGACATGGTCAGAATGTTTACACGATAGTGGTCCCCACTAAAATATGGGGACAGGAAACGTGGACCCTGCTAAAGGTACTCAAGATGGCAGTGGTGGAGGTGATGTTAAACTGGAGACCAAGTTAAGTTTATCACCTAAATTGGTTGTTGTGGGATCTGAAGGGCTGGAACAAATACAACAAGGCATCTCATCTGATATGCAAACAATTCTATCAGTGCATCCCTTTAGACTGGTTCTTTCTGGGACATCTCACTCCCAATTGCACTCCTCCCAAAGATTGAAAGCAAAATTGTACCTCAACAGGATTTGAACTCAGAATATCCGGTGTCAGACTCAAATCAGTGCCACAAGTTATTTTGTCTCGCATATTAACAACCTGATTAACCCTCATTACCATAAGTGATTAACCCATGTCGCCATATATTTCTGATTAACCCTCATCACCATATTTCTCTGGAAATACCTTACAGCCTTCATTAATTAAATTATTTTTGAAAATAATTAAAATCACTGTCCTTATTAACCCTGTTGAATCTATGAAAATGCTTTAGCCGATGCAGTTTTCATTTGATCAGAGTGTCCTTGAAAGGAGCTAAAGCAGGAGACCACGTGGTTTTGGGTTCACAGGAGACCACGTGGTTTTGCGTTCGCAGCTGCAAATAACAATGTTTCTGCCAATGAGCAAGCTGTGAACAGAAAGCCATGTTGTGTTTGCATCTCCTGGATGCAGAGTCAAATGTCCTCACATCTGTTACAGCATATTTGTAAATTGAAAGGGTTAATCTGGCGTTTGGAACATAGATCAATATGAAATTTCAATGAAGGGTTTTTATTTCGATCATTTTAAAAACAGGAAGTTGAACCAGAGACACTTTCAGGTGGGTTGTTATCAAAATGGTTAAGATACCTATTTCTTTACTACCCACAAGGGGCTAAACACAGAGAGGACAAACAAGGACAGACAAACGGATTCAGTCGATTACATCGACCCCAGCACGTAACTGGTATTTGTTTAATCGATCCTGAAAGGATGAAAGGCAAAGTCGACCTTGGCGGAATTTGAACTCAGAAAGTAATGGCAGACAAAATACCTATTTTTTTACTACCCACAAGGGGCTACACACAGAGGGGACAGACAAAGGGATTAAGTCGATTACATCAACCCCAATGCGTAACTGGTACTTATTTAATCGACCCTGAAAGGATGAAAGGCAAAGTCAACCTCGGCGGAATTTGAACTCAGAATGTAGAGGCAGATGAAATACTGCTAAGCATTTTGCCCGGTGTGCTAACGTTTCTGCCAACTCGCCGCCTTAACATAAATATAATGGAAAAATCTAGAAGTGAAATCATGTCTAGGCTACTTCTCTTGTAATATACCGCCTTTCATCATCATCATTTAATGTCCGTTGTCCATGCTGGCATGGGTTGGACGGTTTGACCAGGGCTGGCAAGCTGCACTAGACGCCAGTCTGATTTGGCATGGTTTCTACAGCTGGATGCCCTTCCTAATGCCAACCACTCTGAGAGTAGAATGGTGCTTCTATGTGCCATTTGTGTGACACCGGTATCTGCCACATCTGTGGTCTTACTTGGCTTGGTGGGTCCTCTTCTCAAGCACAGCATAATGCCAAATGGACTTGGTCATAACCTCTGTGAGGCCCACCGCTCAAAACCCAGCATAATGGCAAATGGTCTCAGTCTTGCCTCCGTGAGTCCCTATGCTCAAAAGATGCTTTTGCATGCCTGTTTTAATTAATTTTGAAATTAATGAAGAATTCAGTAAAATCATTTGGTCATTACTTAGTGTTTGGAATAGAAATCGTGAAATTTTGATGGGACCTTTTAATTTAGATCACTTGAACTCCTTTTGTTACTATATTTCTGTTAAAACACACTGCCTTTGTGTTAATTAATTTTGAAATTAACGAAGATTTTAGTCAATAACTTTAGTCATTATAAAGCTGGTGTTAGCAATAAATAAATATGAAACATTGACATGGAAGGTTTTAAGACCACTTTAAAAACAAAGTCTGCATTAAAGAACCAAGGATGGGATGGTATCAAAGAGGTTAGTAGCCAGTCACAATAGAATAAGTAATAAATTCACAGCATATGAAGTTAAGTTATGACAGTTGGACATGTCTATCACAGCTGGTGCGTTCACGTACAAAGACTGACATGTTTATTGTTTGAGACAAAAGCTTAAAGACTTTGTAGGTTAAGTGACCTTTCTAGCTGAAGTTTTAGGGTCAACACATTACCAACTGTGAGACTTGTTGATGTATTAAACCTTTTTTTCCATGAGATCAGTTAGGGTGCTACCATGTAGATAGATTGCTAGTGGAGTTGGGCGGGGGTGGGTTTGAGGGGTTTGTGGTAGTTATGGTAATTACTTACGATCAATCACCATTCCAAGTTGTGAAGGTCATTCAAAAATAAACTACAATTACAAACCCTTACAAAGTCATTATTATTATCATTTAACATAAGACGGCGAGCTGGTAGAATCGTTAGCACGCTGGACAAAATGCTTAGCACTATTTCGCCTGTCCTTACGATCTGAGTTCCAATTCCACCGAGGTCAACGTTGCCTTTCATCTTTTTGGGGGTCGATAAATTAAGTGCCAGAGAAACACTGGGGTCGATGTAATCGATTAGTCCCCGCTCCAAAAATTTCAGACCTTGTGTCTATAGTAGAAAGGATGATTATCATTTCACATCCATTTTCCATGCTGGTATGGGTTGGACGGTTTGACAGGAGCTGGCATGGTTTCTATGACCAGACACGCTTCCTAATGCTAACCACCTTATTAAGACAAATATTTTAAATTAAACTTAACAAGTTGCCCCCCGCTAGCACCCCAACAAAGAACATTGCTTGAGAAACAATGGGTTAATTTTAATTGAAATTTCAAGAATCTTGTTTAATTTTTGTCTCTAATTATAAATTTCTTCCATAAAGTAATATTTATATTTCAAAAATTTGGTAGAAGGGAATGAGGAATTGAAGTTTTGTTTTTAGCATCCATGACCCTTTGTATCGCATTTTCTCAGAACATAGCCCCACATACCATATCCCCTAAAAAAAAGATAAACATAGAAATAATAATAATAATCCTCATTTAGACACAAGGCCAGCACTTTGAGGGGAGGGGCAGAGTTGATACCATCAACCTTTGTACTTGACAGGTACTTTATTTTATTGACCCCACAACAAGCTACAAGCGAAACACTTGTGACCCTGAGATACGTGCTGACAATATGGAAGCATTCCCCGCATTGCAATAGATTTAGAAAAATTTGCAAAACCTGGGTGGTTCCAACAGTTTCTGCCAGGGGCAAAGTATCTCTGATGTTTAATTTCACTTTCACTATCAAAATACTGCAAAACATTTGGTTCAACATTAACTGTGACACCACTTCTCTCTTGTAATGATACAGTTTTTAATTTAGGCCCAAGGTCGGCAATTTGAAAGGGAAGGGGGTTAGTCAATAACACTCATCTCAGTGCCTGACTCCCAGAAGAATGTAAGTTAAAGCTGACCTTGGTAGGATTTGAACTCAGAACAAAGCTAGAAGGAATAGCACAAAGCGCTTTTCCTGATGCTCTACAGATCCTGCTAATCCATTAACTTCTAATAATAATAATTCTTTCTACTGTAAGCACAAAGCCTGAAATTTTAGGGGGGTGGTTAATTGATTACATCAACCCCCAGGGGTCAACCGATACTTGTTTTATCAACCATGAAAGGATAAAATGCAAAAACCACCTCAGCAGGACTTGAACTCAGAATGTAAACGACCAGATGAAATGCCACTAAGCATTTTGTCCACTGCAATAACAATTCTGTTAGTTCACTGACTTTCTAATAATCATCATCACCGTTTAATGTCCGTTTTCCATGCTGGTGTGGGTTGGACGGTTTGACTGAAGTCTGGCAAGCCAGGAGGCTGCACCAGGCTCCAATCTGATCTAACGCCGACCATTCCATGAGTGTAGTGGGTGCTTTTTACATGCCACCAGCACAGGAGCCAGTCAGGCAAGCCTAGTAATCAACTAGAGATCTGAATTGAATAAGCAATTCCAGAAAGTCTAAGAATTGTCTAGGAACTGGTTTCAATAGCTGAATATCTGTCAAAAGAATTACAAGACTGAATTTTGGTATTGGAACCAATGGCCAGGACCCGAAGTGCTCAGTGCCATGGTAACTGAAGTATTTCAGTGATCTACAGACAAGTCACTCAGGGACCAGTATATAGATTCCTGTAATAAATACCAGTAATACACCAGGTTAATACAGTTCAGTGAATTGTCTGAGTATATCTAGAAATATTTAACAGGGCACGCAGTAAAGAGGGTGGAGTTTGTGAGGTGAGGGTTAAAAGACCTTCCCTCACATCTATTCCAATGGTAAATATTTTACCACCATGGGGCAATGATAAAAGAAACATTGTCCATTTAACTAATAAGGGGTTCATGGCTGTGTGGTTAAGTTGGCTTTGCAACCACATGGTTCTGGGTTCAGTCTCACTGCATGGCACCTTGGGCAAGTGTCTTCTACTATAGCCTTGGACTGACAAAAACTTTGTTAGTAGATTTGGTAGATGGAAACTGAAAGAAGCCCATCGTATATATATATATATATATATATATCACAATCAAGGAACGGCCATAATAGGCCATACCCACTAGAAATAACAGCCAAAAGCTTTAACCGCAAAATAACATCAATTCCGTAAACCAGGAGAAAATTAAAAAAAACATTTTTGGCTGTTATTTCTAGTGGGTGAATGGCCTATTATGGCCGTTCCTTGACTGTGATGTTGAACTTAAAAATGGTATATGACTATTTAATTTTTCCCACTAGGCCGCTGGTGGCAAAAAAATTCTACAAAATTTTTTTTGCCACCCTATATTGATTAATTATATATATATATATATATATATATATATATATATATGTGTGTGTGTGTGTTTGTCTCCCACCATCTGTTGACAACCAGTGTCGGTGTAGTTATGTCCCCGTGACTTAGCAGTTTGGCAAAAGGTAACCGACAAAATAAGTACCAGGCTTTAAAAGACGAAATAAGTGCTGGTGTCCGATTCATTCAACTAAAAATACTTCAAGGTGGTGTCCCAGCATGGCCGCAGTCCAACGACTGAAACAAGTCAAAAGCAGTTGCCTGTGTTATTTATACAAATATATTTAAGCCAAGACAGAGATGTCAGCTGCTGTAATAACTGACACGAAGGGAACTGTGAGGTGACAGGGACGAGATTTTGTTAATATAACATTGAAATGTCAAAACAGCAGCTCATGCATTCCTCTCTGGAATCATAAATCCTATTGCTGTCTGTTGTTGAAGTTTATAAAGAAATTAGTTTTTATGTCCAAATTCAAATAATGAGAAAAAAAAAATATATATATTTTCTGATGTAACACATCGCCTATGTAATTTCAGTGGTGTAAGCTCTGTGTGTGTGTGTGTTTGTGTGTGGTCTATTTTATTTTGAGAAGGGAAGGCATAACAGTTACTTCAAAACTTGTGCTTAATAGCTTTAAGCATGTTCAGTTTTACAAGCCATACATGTCTGTCTACCTATGTATCTATATATCTATATATATAACGGGAAGCTTTATGAAAATAAACAAAAGACGAAGGCAGGTGGAATACAAACAAACAATTGTATTAGTATGGCGCTCAGGAATATAAATAAAACAAGTCTTTTACGTTTCGAGCCTACGCTCTTCAACAGAAAGATACCCAGAAAAGAAACACGGAGAGAAACAAGGAGAGAGAAAAAATGCGTGCAGAGGCTAGCGAAGGTAGACAGTTTAAGATATATAGGTTTAAGATATATATCTCATCGTCAACATCATTTAACATCCATTTTCCATGCTGGCATAGGTTCGACAATCTGACCGGAGCTGGCAAGCCACAGAGCTGCACCAGGCTCCATTTTCAATTTTGGCATGGGTTCTACAGCTGGATGCCCTTCCTAATGCCAACCACTTCGCAGAGTAGACTGTGTGCCTTTTACACGGACACACACACTTGGTTAATCTTATGGATGGCAAAATGAGGCTGCAAAGTTGGTATGTATTACATACATCCATACTTCGGGATCAAATGTGAGACCTGGTGATAGTAAAGCAAACACTTCAACTGTTCGATCATCATGTCTGCTCAGTATTTGGGGCCAGGATGTTTCATCACAGCTTCAACTCAACCCATGCCTCTATATAGAGAGAAACTGTGAGGAAGCCTATCATATGGATTGTACTAGAAATTTAAAATGTCCAGCCTTGTCATATACTAAGCCTGCCAGAAAATTACACTAAGGGTATCTATATGTCTGTGGAATACTCAACCATTTATATATACGACAATGTATAGATTTTACTCATTGAAGGATTCATTCACTATTTTATCTTTTCTAATATATTCTACACATATATCAGGAGTGGCTGTGTGGTAAGTAGCTTGCTTACCAACCACATGGTTCCGGGTTCAGTCCCACTGCATGGCACCTTGGGCAAGTGTCTTCCGCTATAGCCCCGGGTCGACCAATGCCTTGTGAGTGGATTTGGTAGACGGAAACACAAAGAAGCCCGTCATATATATGTGTGTGTGTGTGTGTCTGTGTTTGTCCCCCTAGCATTGCTTGACAACCGATGCTGGTGTGTTTACGTCCCCGTCACTTAGCGGTTCGGCAAAAGAGACCGATAGAATAAGTACTGGACTTACAAAGAATAAGTCCTGGGGTCGATTTGCTCGACTAAAGGTGGTGCTCCAGCATGGCCGCAGCCAAATGACTGAAACAAGTAAAATAGTAATAATCTGAGTGGCCGGTAATCTCGCACAAATAAAATATGCACACACACCCACACACAGATCAAAAGAAAACATTTAACAACATAATTAGTTTCAGGTGAGATCGTTAAAAATCCCAACAAACAAATGATTAGTGGAGAGAGAAGAGGTTTAAGGTATGACATTACTGCGTCTCTCTTTACAGAAATTAGAGATTCAGGGAAGAGAAATACCAATATGTTACCATACTGGAAATGGTAAATTGATAAAAATAGTTATATCATACATACGCACATATAAAGCTGTATGCATATGTGTGTGTATATGTACATATATATATATATGTATGTATGTGTGTATGTATAAGTGAGTGTGTGTGTTTGAGTAAATGTTAAAATAGTGCTGTTATTTCAAAGCTAGTTAAGGCGGCAATTTGGCAGAATTATTAGTATGCTGGACAAAATGTTTAGCAGTATTTCATTCATTTTTATGTTCTGAGCTCAACTTTGCCTTTCATCCTTTAGGGACCAATAAAACGGGGACCAATCAAGCGCTGGGTTCAATAGGATCAACTTCCCCTCCCCTCAAAAACTGCTGGCTCTGTGCCGAAATTTGAAACTATTACGTTAGAACTAGTTGGGGCAACAAGCTGACAGAATGGTCAGCAGGTCAGACACAATGCTTAGCAGTATTTTTTACACCTATTTACATTCTCAGTTCAAATCCTGTCAAAATAAACTTTGCCTTTCATCCTTTTGGGACTGATAAAGGTTACCATGACAACCAGTGTTATTTCATACAGTTCTATATTTAGGAGATGAGGAATTATGTAAAATTATTTACATTTGATGGATATTTGTCCTCATCTTGTTTGTTGTTAACACAACATTTCGGCTGATAAACTCTCCAGCCTTCATCAGGTGTCTTGGGGAAATTTCAAACCTGGGTTCTCATTCCTAAGGTATTTTTCGATGTTGTTGTTATTATTATTATTATTATTCAGGTCACTGCCTGGAATCAAACTCGGAATCTTGGGGTTAGTAGCTAGCGCTCTTAAACACTACACCACTATGCCCATGGGCATATGACGTAGTGGTTAACAGCGTGGGCTACTAACCCCAAGATTCTGAGTTCGATTCCTGAATAATAATAATAATAATATTGAAAAATACCTTAGGAATGACCCAGATTCGAAAATTTCCCCAAGACACCTGATGATGGCTGGAGAGTATATCAGCCGAAACATTGTGCTAACAACAACCAAGGTGAGGACAAATATCCATCAAATGTAAATAATGTAAATAATGTTATTTGTTATTTATGACTTTGAAAGCTGACCCAAAAGAGAGAGGGGTTCCAACTAGATGTTCTCTTCAAATGGTTTAAATGCACAAGTCTCCAATGTCCAAGAGCTTAAAAAATATCAGTGGAAGGGTACCCAAGGGTCTTGACCTGGATGTGGCCTGGTCTCCTTACAGTATAAGAAGTTAAGGGTCGAAACGCTTGCCTGAGTTGGGAAGGGTTCTTCTCTCAAGACATTCTGCTGTTCAGCTTTCTTGACAGTTCCTTGCTACCTAACAACGGTCAATAGCTGAAGTCGATGTAATAGAGGAGATCCGTCCTCTCAAAATTACTGACCTTGGGTCGAAATAAGAAAGAATTATTTTAAAACTAGTTTAAGAAGAACAGAACATTGACTGACCGGATAATTTTATTGTAAAATTCAAGTTGAGTAGGATCTAGTTTCGTTTATTATCCTATTCCACTAATTGGGTGATATAATGAGCTTATTATGACAAGAATTTGATATCCTAGTCAACTTGAACTTATCTATATATATACATATATATATGTATATATATGTGATATATGTATATAAATATATATATATATAACACCAATGTGGTGTTCAGCTCTTGTTTTCATCATTCGACATACATACAGTTTATATATATACAATGCATTGTTCAAGGAACAAAAGATAGAAAGTGTTAATGACAACATAAAAAAAAAATAAAATAAATAAAACAGATGTGAGGAATTTTTTTTTTTATTCGACTGAAAGATTAAAGTTTTTTAATTTAAAAAAATTTTGCATAAATTATTTACATGCAGAAAATAATATATTTACAAATTTTAGTCTCTCATACACACACTTGCGAGTAGACACACACACAGATATACACACTCTTTTGCAAGTACACACACACCCTTGTGAGTACACACGCACACACATGCACACACTCTCTCTTGCAAGTACACACATACGCCACACGCACATGCGCACACAATACATTTGAATAATTGACAGAAAAATTTTTTAGTTGCATGCAACACATTGAATGTACATATGCCAGCGTGTGAGTATACACATATATATATTTATATATATACACACACACAAAGATAGATAGCTAAATAGATAGATACATATACACACAATGTGAGTATATATCTGTGAATGTGTGTATGTATCTGGGTGTGTTTGTGTATATATATATATATGTATATATATATATATATATATATGTATATATATATATATATATATATATATATACACGACAGTGTGAGTATATAAGCATGGATATGTATGTGTGTGTGTGTGCATGTGAGTTAATTATGCGTTTACTGATCTGTGGAGTAGGTTTAATCTCTCTTTCTCTCTTTGTATACACACACACAGACACACTAAGACAGGCCCATAGCCTAATATACTCACTACTCTCTCCACCCACACCCCCTTATAATTATTGATAAACATAATAATATTTATCAAGAAATGTTGTTTTTTCTGTCCTTTTTTTCTTTTAAACCAAATATTTTGCAATTTTTAATTCTTTAAACAGAAATATAAACGTCTCCTCTCCTTCCTCGCCGAACCTGTGCCAACGCAGGGTCTGCAGGAGAGGGAGACACTGTGCTTGGTGATGCAATTCGATGACAAGCTATTGTTGTCATATTATCATAAATACCATTATTATTATTGTTGTTATTATTATTATCTTAGCTGAAGTGTTATTGGCTATTGTGATGAAAGAGAGTATCTGTTGTCGCGCCTGGCAAACCTGACCTCTTGCTCACGCCCCCCCCCCTTTCGCTCTCTCTTTCTCTACATCACTATCATACATTGCAACAGCAGGAAGAAAGAATTATTATTTACTCAGATCAATTACCAATCTGAAATTATCATGTTGGTGCTTTTATAGAATGTGTCTTTGATGTTGTTTTAGAATTGTTGGTTTTTGAAAGTTTTAAAAAACCAAAACAATTTTTTTTTTTTTTTTCAGAAATAAGAAATCTTATAAAAAAGGAGGAAAAAAAAAAAAAAGACTTTAAACCATTATAAGAACCTTCTTCAGAAAAGAGATCCTAGAAAGATTGCAGTGGTGGCAGTAGTAGTGGTGGTGGTGGCTTTATCGTTGGGCCTTCACCCTCCAACGCAGCACAAAATAACAGCCAATACGAATTATGACAAAGAAGATGCAGAGAACGATGAAATCTATGTAGAATTTTGCATGTTGGACATCCATTTCCTCCAGAACATCAGTGGCCTTCTGGAAAAGACAAGCTTTGTTTTCACAGTCTAGCGCTCCACGGTCGAATCCATAGATGGCTTGTAAGACTCCTTCGAAAGAATACCTGGAAAACACAAAAGAATCTTTGAAATATCTCACAACAAATATCATCATCATCGTCATCATCTTTTTAATGTCTGTCATACAAATTGTCGCTTGATGTCTTTAATATGTCACCTAAGTTTTAACCTTTACGTTACCCTATTTTTTGAAGCAGAGTGCTTTGCATCACGACCCTTCATCATCATTTAACGTCCATTTTCCAGCAGGCATGGGTTGAACAGTTTGACAGGAGCTGGCATGGCTGGAGAGCTCTGCACCAAGCACCAAATTGTCTGTTTTGGCATGGTTTCTACAGCTGGATGCCCTTCTAAACACCAATCACTCAAGTGTGCACTGAGCGCTTTTTACATGGTACCAGCACAGGTGTCTTTTTTTTATGTGACACCATCATCATCATCGTTTAACGTCCACTTTCCATGCTAGCATGGGTTGGACGATTTGACTGAAGGCTGGCGAACCAGATGGCTGCACCTGGCTCCAATCTTGATCTGGCAGAGTTTCTACAGCTAGATGCCCTTCCTAACGCCAACCACTCTGAGAGTGTAGTGGGTGCTTTTTACGTTCCAACTGCACGGAGGCCAGTCAGGCAGTACTGGCAATGACCTTGCTCAAATCTTTTTATACATGCCACCGGCACAGGTGCCAGTAAGGCGACGCTGGTAATGATCACGCACAAATGATGCCCTCTGGCAACGATCACGCTCGGATGGTGCTCTTGGCACCCTACTAGCACAGGCACAAGTGCCAGTAAGGCGACGCTGGTAATGATCACACTCGAACGGTGCCTTTTATGTGCCACTGGCACGGAAGCCAGTTAGCTGTTCTGGCAATGATCACGCTCGGGTGGTGCTCTTAGCACCCTACTAGCATGGGGCACAAGTGCCAGTAAGGCGACGCTGGTAACGATCACACTCGAAAGGTGCCTTTTATATGCCACTGGCACGGAAGCCGGTTAGCCGCTCTGGGTGCTTTTTATGCGGCACCACTACAAATGCTTTTAATGTGGCACCAGTATGGATGCTCCTTTTAGTTTTAATTTTGAAATTAAACGAAGAATTTAGTCAAATATCTTTGTTGTTATGAAGCTGGTTTTTGGAACATAAACTGAGATTAAAGGTTTCCATTTTGATCACTTTAGATGCCTCATAGAACCAGGCAGACTGGTATCAAAATGGTTAAAGGTGGCGAGCTGGCAGAATCGGTAGCACACCGGGCGAAATGCGTAGCTGTATTTCGTCTGTCATTACGTTGTGAGTTCAAATTCCGACGAGGTCGACTTTGCCTTTCATCCTTTCGGCGTCGATAAATTAAGTACCAGTTACGCACTGGGGTCGATGTAATCGACTTAATACCTATGTCTGTCCTTGTTTGTCCCCTCTGTGTTTAGCCCCTTGTGGGTAATAAAGAAATAGGTATCAAAATGGTTAATACCCTCTGTCCTATCGACTGGTGTGGACAACCATCAAACAGGCTTAGAATGTCGTTACCATTTTTTAATGATGTTTATCCTGATAATTAGTGTAAGAGTGGCTGACATGCTGTTAGACAGTTCTACAATGTCATCACCATTTATGTCCTCGGACCTATCAACTGGTGTATGAGTCGACAGCTACAATGTGGAATTGGTCACGAGAGAAATATTGAGCTGACAGAGTCAATAGCGACTGTACTGTGTGTGTGTGTCTGTGTGTGTGTGTGTGTGTGTATACTGACCTGGTATATGAGACGTAAGACAGCCACTGGAGGTAGGATGGTATGGTGTCAAAGTTGACAAAGAAACCACTGAACAGAAGAATTGGGATAGTCATGACAGGACCAAGGAACACTGCCACCTGGAGGAGAGATAGAGAACTAAGGTTAGTGTCTGTTCATAATCAAGGGTTGGTTTTCAGTAGTTTGATCATGGCCATGCTGCAGCACTCGTATTGTGTTTTTTTTTTTTTGTGTTTGGAAGAATGAAGCTTCCAAATTGATCCACCACATCCCATTACATTGGCCCACCTACGATGAATGGAGGGGCAGTAATCTTGAAGACAAGCCTACGAAGGTCTAGGAACACTGATAATGGAGGAATAAACTTTACTGTTCTGAAGAAATAATCACAAGCAATGCCCCAGCATGGTCACACCTCAAAGATTAAAACCAAGAACAGAATAACAGAAACTCATACAAAATTATAAAAAAAAAAAGAAAAAATTAGAAAGATAAAACATGTTTTAATATAAGTTATGGCCATTTGATTGAAGAAGTTCATTTCTCAACCTTGTCTTCTGGTTCAGTTCCACCCTAGACAAACATCTACTATGACCTCAGGTTGACAAATACTTTGTGAAGGAATTTGGTCGATGGAAACTGATAGAAGCCTGATGAGTGTGTTGATGCTACAAACAGTGACATCACCATTTGTAGTTGGGCAGCAACAGGTAACACTTTCTGACATTTATCATCATCATCGTTTAGCGTCCGCTTTCCATGCTGGCATGGGTTGGATGGTTCGACTGGGGTCTGGGAAGCCAGGAGGCTGCACCAGGCCCAGTCAGATCTGGCAGTGTTTCTACAGCTGGATGCCCTTCCTAACGCCAACCACTCCGTGAGTATAGTGGATGCTTTTTACGTGCCACCGGCACAGGTGCCAGACGAAGCTGGCAAACGGCCATGATCGGTTGGTGCTTTTTACGTGCTGTCAAAATGTCCACAGGCTCTATACTATTCAGCTCTCCACTGAATTCTTCAGGAAAAAAAAGGAAAAAGAATGTCTTATTTGTGACCCAGTGAGTTGACTGGGTGTATTTACGCCTGGGTTCAGATCCATTTTGTTGTACCTTGGGCAAGTGTCTTCTGCTAGAGTACAGAGCTGACCAGCCCCAGGTGAGGGAATAACAAGAACTGGAAATGGCAGAAAGCCCCTTGCCTATATCTGGAGGCTGTGTGTATGTGCACACATGAATGTGCATCTGTGTTTCTAACCCTGACCCTGCTGGAGCCAAGTGGCGTTCAGACTGACATGACAGACCACTGTGCTCTGTGGGATAAAGATGTGTTTTACTTGTTAACAGGTAAAGGTTTGAGACAGGAAGAGCAACCAGTTGTAAATGACTCATACAATAATCCCTCACCATATTGTGGTTCACCTATCGCAGGTGTAGGAGTGGCTGTGTGGTAAGTAGCTTGCTTACAAACCACATGGTTCCGGGTTCAGTTCCACTGCGTGGCACCTTGGGCAAGTGCCTACTACTATAGCCTTGGGCCGACCAAAGCCTTGTGAGTGGATTTGGTAGATGGAAACTGAAAGAAGCCTGTCGTATATATATATATATATATGTGTGTGTGTGTATGTGTTTGTCCCCACAACATTGCTTGATAACTGATGCTGGTGTTTTTACGTCCCCGTAACTTAGCGGTTTGGCAAAAGAGACCAATAGAATAAGTACTAGGCTTCCAAAGAATAAGTTCTGGGAGTCGATTTGCTCGACTAAAGGCTGTGCTCCAGCATGGCCACAGTCAAATGACTGAAACAAGTAAAAGAGTAAATTATAAAAATAATTTTAAAAAATATACAGCCCCATATATACTGTTATATGGGTATTTTATGCGTTGAAAAATATCTCTTCTTGTACTACAATACATTTCAGCGCTTCCAAAACAAACCTAAGTTTGTTTACATATGATGTAATATATATTACGTCTATCGTCGCTGGATGGCTAAGTTCTAAATTTCAGAAGAATTTGTCAGTAAAGCAGTTTACCTTAATGGTAGAGCACTTGACTGGAAATCAAAGGATTGTGAGTTCAATTCTCATGGCTGGTTGCTGATAGATTTTTCTGCTCTGTAAGGGATATTATCCCATATATATACTGTTTATATCAGTATTTTATGCGTTAAAAAAAAATATCTTTCTACTAGTACAGTACTGTTTCTACTGCACAAATTTTCACCTATCGCGGAGGTTTTGGAACATAATAACCATGATAGTCAAGGGATTACTGTATATATATATATCACCGTGACCGACCAGGCTATCAGATGTTGCTACACATCGCTGGTCACAATGCGCTTTGCATTGTTTTAGCCTTCAAATGATGCCACCCCGCTGGCTAAGCAAGCAGGCCAACAGAAGAAAAAGTGAGAGAAAGTTGTGGCGAAAGAGTACAGCAGGGATCACCACCATCCCTGCCAGAGCCTCGTGGAGCTTTAGGTGTTTTCGCTCAATAAACACTCACAACGCCCGGTCTGGGAATCGAAACCACAATCCTACGACTGCGAGTCCGCTACCCTAACCACTGGGTCATTGCGCATCCACATATATATATGTGTGTGTGTGTGTGTGTGTGTGTGTGTGTAAAGAGGGGGAAGAGAGATAGGTGGAGTGACATAAAATAATATTACCTGTAGTGATGTTGCTGCTCCAATTAAGAGTCCCATGGATTGGGCCACCAAAGATGTCTGGGTTGCTAACGTCATGAACATGAAGAAGCGGACAAAGTCACATGGCTGTGAGGTCATCCAGTACACGATACTGCCATACACAAGGGGCAGGATCACCTGTGGGAGTAAAGGGTGATAGGGAGAGGAAAAGAAACAGTGAGAGGTGTTATATTTCATGGTTGATATATGTGGTGTAATAGAGTGTCTTGTTTAAGGATATAATGATTTTGGACATGTGAGGAACACATCAACAGACAGGCAAGACGATATGAGAGAGGGTGTGATGCAGAGGTTGGTATGATGAGACATTAAGACACCTTGTAATGACATGAATAAGATCTGGTCATCAAATCTAAGTAGAGACTTCAAACTTGAAATCTTCAAAGCCACAGTCGAACCAATTCTACTATATGGCTCAGAAACCTGGACGTTATCAAAGAAGCTTGAGAGGTGGTTGGATGGAACCTACACTCGCCTCCTTATGAGAACTCAAAATCTCTCGTGGAAGCGTCATCCAACCAAAATGCATATATATGGGAAACTACCACCTGTATCATCTCTTGTGAAAGATAGGAGAGTCCAGTTTGCTGGACATTGTTGTAGAGCTGAAAAAGAGGTAATTTCTACTCTTCTTCTCTGGAAGCCATCTGCTCGCAATACCAGAGGGCGCACACTCTCCTACCCTGATGTAATCTCCAGAGATACAGGCATCCAGCAACAGGACCTCCGTAATGCCATGATGGACCGTGAAGTCTGGTGTAGCATGGTAAATTCCATTGTCTCGACCACGGTCGAACAATGATGATGAAGACAGGTTAAGACAACCTAAGTCAATAAGACAGAAATAAGCTAAAATCATAGATTCTACGAAAGGAAAAAGTCATGTTATTAAATGTAAGATGGTGAGAGTAAGGAACATAGTAATGATAGAGATGTAAGGAGCGTAGTAATGATAGAGTTGTAAGGAGCGTAGTAATGATAGAGATGTAAGGAGCGTAGTAATGATAGAGATGTAAGGAGCGTAGTAATGATAGAGATGTAAGGAGCGTAGTAATGATAGAGATGTAAGGAGCGTAGTAATGATAGAGATGTAAGGAGCGTAGTAATGAGAGATGTAAGGAGCGTAGTAATGATAGAGATGTAAGGAGCGTAGTAATGATAGAGATGTAAGGAGCGTAGTAATGATGGAGATGTAAGGAGCGTAGTAATGATGGAGATGTAAGGAGCGTAGTAATGATGGAGATGTAAGGAGCGTAGTAATGATGGAGATGTAAGGAGCGTAGTAATGATAGAGATGTAAGGAGCGTAGTAATGATAGAGATGTAAGGAGCGTAGTAATGATAGAGATGTAAGGAGCGTAGTAATGATGGAGATGTAAGGAGCGTAGTAATGATGGAGATGTAAGGAGCGTAGTAATGATGGAGATGTAAGGAGCGTAGTAATGATGGAGATGTAAGGAGCGTAGTAATGATGGAGATGTAAGGAGCGTAGTAATGATGGAGATGTAAGGAGCGTAGTAATGATGGAGATGTAAGGATGACAGTTGTGATGCTGCTACTAATGATATCAATATTCTTTTCTACTCTAGGCACAAGGCCCAAAATTTTAGAGGAGGATTCCAGTTGATTGCATTGACCCCAGTACGTAACTGGTACTTAATTCATCAACCCAGTAAGGATGAAAGGCAAAGCCGACCTCGGCGGAATTTGAACTCAGAACGTAAAGACAGGCGAAATACTGTTAAGCATTTCGCTCAGCGTGCCAACGATTCTGCCAGCTCTCTGCCTTTAAATAATGATATCAATATTGTTAATAATGGTGTTAATGATGATGATGATACTGAAGAGAGGATGATGATAGCAGATGGTGATGGTAGTGGTGTAATTGCAGAAGGGTTAAGAATGGTGAGAATGAGGTAATTACCTGGAAAGGCATATCAGCCATTGTTTTTGCAAGGTAGTAAGCTTTCAGGCTGTACCAGTAATTCAAATGTTCACGTACAAATACTGACAATTCCATGGGAACTGGAACAAAGAGAGGGACAAGATGCAGACAAAGTTTGACAGACATTACACAACTATATAAATATACATATATACATATATATACACACACACAATGGGCTTCTATCAGTTTCCGTCTACCAAATCCACTCACAAGGCTCTCAATGACTTCCTATGACTTCTCTCCTCTCAACCAATATGCTACCTTTCATAAGAGTTTGTCTAGTCCATTTTTCCAATCCAACGAGGCTGTCAATGACTCTCACCACAACAGATCTTATGTGGTATTTTTAAGCCTAGACATTCTTTTAAAAAGACATCCACATAAATTGCACACGAGTTTTGGTGCCGCCTGAACCATCTCTGGTGTTTAATCTTAAAGACTCTTGAAATGTTTCTTCAGACCACCTCAAGATTTGCAGATCTTGTGACATCACAAGAACAATCTTATAGGTATGTTCTATGACAAGTAGGAAGGACACACACAATCTAGACACTGGTGTGGCTGTCATCGTTATCATTATCATCGTTCAACGTCCGTTCTCCGTGCTAGCATAGGTTGGACGGTTCAACTGGGTTCTGGGAAGCCAGGAGGCTGCACCAGGCTCCAGTCTGATCTGGCAGTGTTTCTACAGCTTGATGCCCTTCCTAACGCCAACCACTCCAAGAGTGTAGTGGGTGCTTTTTATGTGCCAGGCAAGGCTGACAACAGCCACGATCGGTTGGAGCTATGTACGTGCCACCGGCACGGAAGCCAGTTAAGGCGGAGCTGGCATTGGCCACGTTTGGATGGTGCTTTTTACATGCCACCGGCACAGGTATAACAGCTACAATTTCTATTTGATCTTTTGATGTTGATGTACTTGACTCAACAGGTCTCCTCAAGCACAGCAAGTCGCCCTACGATCCAAGGATATGAAATTCACTTAGTAACCACATGGTCTTGAGTTCTATCACACAGCATGCCGTTCTGTAGCTTTCAGTGAAGTAATACTTTGTGAGGGAAATTAAGAGATTAAAAACTGCATGGAAATCTGTGTGTGTGCATGTGCGAGAGTCAACAAGTAGTAAATCTTAAGAATACTTACATGTCAAAATGGTTGGCATGAGGGCTGTAAACATGAGGAAGAGCATACAGAAGAAGAGACAACCTGTGTTGTTGAAGACTTTGCTAGCTTCATTACCGATTCCCAAATAAAGTAATCCAATGAGGACGCCAACAGATACATGGGCGAGTAATCGTAGTCTGGTCAGTGTCTGGAGAGAGAAAGAGAAACAAGGAGAGAATGAGAAAGACATGGATTAGACATAGGGGACATGTTTAATTACTGGGATAATGATTAGACATAGGGGAGGTGTTTCATCATCATCATCATCGTTTAACATCTGTTTTCTGCACTAGCACGGGTTGGACGATTCGACCAGGGTCTGGGAAGCCAGGAGGCTGCACCAGGCTCCAGTCTGATCTGGCAGAGTTTCTACAGCTGGATGCCCTTCCTAACACCAACCACTCCGCGAGTGTAGTGGGTGCTTTTTACGTGCCACCTGCACAGGTGTCAGGGGAGTCTGGCATCTGCCACGATCGGTTGGTGCTTTTAACGTGTCACCGGCACGGAAGCCAGCGTAGGCGGCGCTGGCATCGGCCACGTTCGGATGGTGCATTTTATGTGCCACCAGCACAGAAGCCAGTCGAGGCGGCGCTGGCATCGGCCATGTTCTGGGATAATATTTTAACACAAACACACACAGGTGCATGTAATGAAGTATGGTTAACGAGTTTGCTTTGCAATCACAAGACAAGGGGGAATCTTGCCACCATTCATTACAAGCCCCATGACCAAGCTTCCACACAGTGCAACAGAACATGGGATTTCAGGAATGCCAACAGAATTGTTAATCCTTCAATCATATTGTTGAACGCCACACCATTTACATAATTCTTTTGTTTCTTGGAATAGGATTCAGGTAGAATATCTAGCAGGTGCTTTCAACAGACCCTCTTTCATAATATTTCCTGGGATCACAGATTTAGTAAAATAATTTTATATATCTTCCTCAAACATGAAAGTATTTCAGATCAAAAACACGAGATTTCTTTGGAAGATTTAAAAAAAAACATAACAAATGTATCATAGGTGTGGCTGTGTGGTAAGTAGCTTGCTTCCCAACCACATGGTTCCGGGTTCAGTCCCACTGCGTGGCACCTTGGGCAAGTGTCTTCTACTATAGCCTTGGGCTGACCAAAGCCTTGTGAGTGGATTTGGTAGACGGAAACTGAAAGACACCCCCACCCCCACCCCACCACCTCCTCCTCATGAAAACTGTGGAAATAAAATAAGATAATCTTACCGTATCTCGAAGAATTGTGATGAAGGTTCGAATGAAGAGAATTCTGAACTGAGTGAAACAACTTGTGGCAAATGTGTGGAATTCATAGTCGTTCTCCTGGAATATTGAAACATTGGAATGGTGACACACAGACAGATTATATAGCAGGGAGGGGGGGAGAAATAACATATGAAAAAGTGAAAGCGGTAGATTTATAACGGACACCTAACAACAGTTGTCAAACAATCAGGTCTTTCTAATTCAGAGAATCCATTAGTGGGTGACTAAGCCTGCTTAATTAATCAATTAATTAATTAATAAATAACCAAGATGTGAAATTGGCCTCCATTCCTGAGCCACATTCACATGAGTAGAAAGATTAGTTACACCCAACAGGGCAAATTTACTGAACATTCATTAATTTTACAGTGCTCCAACTGTTTACATGTGACCAGCTGTTCCAATACTGTGTTACCTCGTTTACAGGTAGGTAGACTGTTCCTGTAGCATCACACATGAAGCTAAATGGATTGTTCCGACCCAATGGTACCTTTCACAAGTAGGTGGACTGTTCTCACATTGCAGGATTTATTTCTTTTTTACTCTAGGCACAAGGCCTCAAGTTTTTGGGGAGAGGGTCAGTCGATTAGATCGACCCCAGTACACAACTGGTACTTAATTTATCGACCCCGAAAGGATGAAAGGCAAAGTCGACCTCGGCGGAATTTGAACTCAGAACATAAAGACAGACTAGATACCGCTAAGCATCTCACCCAGCGTGCTAACGTTTCTGCCAGCTTGCCCCCTTATTGCAGGATTTATTTGTAGCTAGGCTTACTATCCCTATACACTGGGACCTATTAACAGCTGAGTGGATTGCTCTTATAGTATTTCACTTCTGACTAAGTGAACAGATCCAACTTTGTGGTACCTTACTTACAACTAAGAAAACTGATCCTACCCTGAAATTCTTTCACTACACCACCACCACCATTAACAAGAACAGGAGTACAACCATGGCTAACACTACTAAAAACACCAGTCAAGCATCCAACAACAACAACAGCAGCAACAATAAAGGCATATACTTACATCTGCTTTGGTGACAATAGTCGG
This sequence comes from Octopus sinensis, assembly GCF_006345805.1. Classification (NCBI taxonomy): domain Eukaryota; kingdom Metazoa; phylum Mollusca; class Cephalopoda; order Octopoda; family Octopodidae; genus Octopus; species Octopus sinensis. Next base: position 1,782,437 of record NC_043014.1, read on the forward strand.
AGTGTTTATGTGAGGTTTAATGTGGTCCACCTGCACAGGTATGTGATTATTGGTGTAACCATTACATAGGTTCGACAAAGCCGCCGGTTCCATTAATTTCTTCTTCTCCTCCAATTCCGGGTTCCAGTCATACTCATGCTGGTTGTGGTGCACCGTCTGTGTACCATTAACCATCATAGCTTCTTTCTCACACCGCATCAACGCTGCTTTTTCCTGGTCGTTGATGACAATCTCCGGAGAAGGAAGAGGTCGGACACAGCGACCATTCTTCACAGCCAGAATCAACTGATTCACTTTCTCAATACCATACTCTCCAACGGCAACTTCAATAGCTGTAGCCAAGAAATAACAAAAAAAAACAGTGTTAAAATAACAACACAAGAACAATAAAGTTTGATATGGTGGTAGTTTAACGCTTCAATGGAGAAAGAGAGCGACCTGACGTTTCAGACAGTTGTCCTTCATCAGGAAACCAAAAAAGGAAAGTAATTGTTATGCATGTATGAATGAGTAAATGAGTAGACCCATGGTTCTCAACCATTTTTTTGTCTACTGACCCCTTTGATTATTATTTTATTTATTCTGGACCCCCCCCCCATAGCCGTTCGATGTTTAAAAACTAGTTTTATAGAAATTTCTTTCAAAATTCCTATTTCGTTTTTCACACATTCCCTTGCTTAGATTGATTTATGTAAAATGTTTGAGAAAGAAATTTAGCTATTTCTTCCAATAAATACATTTCACGACTAAATTTTTTCCATGGAATCCTTAGTTTACTGCTGTGAATCCCTAATTTACTAATGTGCTTTGCATGGACCCCAAAAATCTTATATGAACTCTGGTGGAGAAGAGGTCTACAGCTTACATGGGTGTGTATGTGTGTGGGGTCCACAATTCACTTGGGTGTGTATGTACACGTATCTATGTGTGGTTCATAACTTATTGGGTGTGTATGTGTGAGCATGTGTCTGTGTGTGTGTTTATGCAAGCGTGTGAGAAAGAGTGAGAGGGTCACATGGTGAGAAGAGAAGAAAAGCTGTTAAATTTACCAAAATCTGCAGGGTTGTGGTATGGTGGACAGACAACTCCTTGTTTTTCAAAATATGGCAGTAAATTGGAAACACATCCACGGTAGATACACTGACCTTCAGCCAGCATGTATAACTGAAAAGACAAACAGACAGACAAATAGTTCAACTAAAATAGATGGTATTCATAAAAGATTACATTTCTTTGTGGCTTCAATGTTTGACCATTTTTAACCCCTCATAAACAGATCTTTCTATTTAACCCTTTAGTGTTCGCATTATTCTACCAAAATTAATCCCTTTTCATCCACTTTGTTTTGAATTAATCATGCATTATCTTGTAGCTATGAGATTTTGATGAGGTAGCTATTAATTTTTAAGATGATATTGTAGGGTTGGTGTAAGAGACCAGATCTGGCCAGTTTGAACATAAAACAGGTAGAATACTTTTGGCCGGATATGGCCAGTTTAAATGCTAAAGGGTTAAGCAAACCCTATTTGGATGTGGGGCTACATATACAGATGGACAAAGGGAGGCTGAGAAGGGCCAGTTAGCAACAAAACAAATAGCTGAGTTAGTAATGAAGCGCAGTGGCTCATTAGCAACAAGACAAAGTGGCCAGTTAGTGAACAAAAAAATGCAGTACCCTATTAGCAACAGGGCGTAGTGCCCTGTTAGCAACAGGGTGCAATATGCAATTAGCTGTGGTGTGCCACAACAGCTGATTAGCATCACTGCACATTGCCCAGTCAGGTGAAATGTAGGAACGAGATGTGGTCCTTTGGCCTGCCTAGGGAAGCAGCAACTCAGAGCAAGAATTGTCTTGGACTGTGAGAACTACTCTGACCCATACCAGCATGGAAAGTAGATGTCAAATGATGATGCCATTTCACCAATGTACTGACAAGAGAGTCCTCCTATAAACCCATCTCACCATATCTAGGGAGGAAAAAGTGGAAAAAGAAACAAAGGGTTGTTACTCACATGGTCAAACATCTCAAAGAGTTTTGCACTGGGTTGATGTATAGTACAGACAACGGTTCTGCCGCCAGCAGCCAAAGACTTCAATAAAGATATACACTGATAACAGGAGGCACTGTCCAAACCACTGGGGAAGAGAAAAGGTAAAGGTGTTAGATGTCTGCTGAGAAACAGGAAAACCATTAGCAATCACATGGGAGAGAGAGAGAGAGTGCGTGTGTGTGTGTGTGTGTGTGTGCTGAAGACAAATATCAAAATGTTCGTTCAACAACAGGTATCAAGGCCTATCATTAAATCAACGAATGTCAAACTGTCTGTTCAAAACGTATCAAAATTCAAAGTGATTTTACTGAACAAATTGTGTCACAGTGTCTGTCTGTTGAACAACAAGACTCAAACTGCATGTCTGTTGAGCAACAAGGTTTAAAGTGTGTGTCCTTTAAAACAACAAAGCTCAAAGTGTCTTCCGAACAACTTTTGTCTAAGTTCAAAGTGTCTGTCTGTTGCGTAACAAAACTCTAAGCATCAGTTTATTGAATGACTTGCAACAAAGGGCCGGCCTATTCAACAACAGGCATCAGAGTGTCTGTCTATTGAAAAATCAAGTATCAAAGTGTCTATTGGACAACAGTTATCAATGTGTGTGTGTGTGTGTGTGTGTGTTGAACCAACAAGCATCAAAGTGTTTCTGCATTCAATAAACTGTCAGAGTCTCTGTCTATTTAACAAGAATTAAGGTAGGTGCTGAACAGCAAGAGACAGAATATCTATTTAACAAGTATTAAGGTGTTTGATGAACAACAAATATTAAAGACTCTATTTATTTAATAACAGATGTCAAAAGTGTTTGTTTCATGGGTGAAGACGTGGATCTGTTGAACAACAGATGTCTAAATGCACAAGTAAGAAGAGAATAGAAAAGAGAGGTGAAGGCATCATAAAACGACAGTTTTACCTGGTCGGTTCATCAAAGAACATAATTGGTGGGTTATTAACGAGCTCTAGAGCAATGGACAGTCTCTTTCTCTGTCCACCTGACAAGTTGCCAGTCCGTGTCTTTTTGGTCTCTGTTAGTCCAAGAGTCTCAAGAATTTCATCAACCTGGAAAACAAAAAAAAAACCCTATTATTTACCGGTTTGTTCTTTGTCACAAGAGATCATGAGTTCAAGTACAAGAGGTGTTAGAGTACAAGTAGATGCAAGGAATTCTGAGTACAAGGTGTTGCAAAAGCTACGATATTTTGATTGGCTCAAATCTCTACAGTTCTTCCTTACTATGTACTCCTTACTGTACAATTGGTGAGTGGATCACCCGACTGACCCAGGCACATCATGGGACCTGACACCTCAGACCATTCTGGTAGACAACTACTGACCTTAACTATCAACCAGACTAACTATACAACAAGTGGCCTCACCATCATATGGATCCGTGAACGAGGAACCAGTATTCAAGTGTGCCATCTGTAACACTGCTCAACAGCGGAGCCAAGCTTACACAGACATTAAGATGCTTCGTGGCATTTCATCTGCTCTGAGTTCAAATTCCGCCAAGGTTAACTTGGTCTTCCATCATCTTGGGGTTAATAAAATAAATACTACTTGAGTATTAGTGGGGGGGTCAATGTAATTGATTTAAACCCGCCCCCGAAACTGCTCGCCTTGCACCAAAATTTGAATCACATTATTACAAACTGATATATTCAGATCAGAGCCCTGTTCTTGGTTGGTTTAATCACATTTCAAGGTTGTCTCCTTCAGCCTTCTTTAGGGACCATATTTAGCATGTTCTTGGAATTTGGAATAAAATCCTTTATTAAATCTACAGAAGTGGATGCAGGAGTGGCTGTGTGGTAAGTAGCTTGTTCACCAACCACATGGTTCCGGGTTCAGTCCCACTGCATGGCACCTTGGGCAAGTGTCTTCTACTATAGCTTTGGGTCGACCAAAGCCTTGTGAGTGGATTTGGTAGGCGGAAACTGAAAGAAGCCCTTTGTATATGTGTGTGTATGTGTGTGTGTGTGTGTGTGTCTGCGTTTGTCCTCCCCAGCATTGCTTGATAAGTGATGTTGGTGTGTTTACGTCCCACTAACTTAGCAGTTTGGCAAAAAAGACCAACAGAATAAGTACTAGGCTTACAAAGAATAAGTCCTGGGGTCGATTTCTTCAACTAAAGCCGCTGCTCCAGCATGGCTGCAGTCAAATGACTGAAACAAATAAAAGAAAATAGATAGTTCCCATTCTATTATCCATACCAAGGTCATTCTTCTTCCAAGAATTATTCTTTCCCTCACCTTGTCCTTGAACCATAATATTCATTGTTTGACTGACCCAGATATTGAACTCAACACCCACAAACAAATCGACTTTATCTAAAAAATATTTCTTTAAAATGAAGCCATGTTAAAGATAAAGATGTCGCAGATTAGAACAAGGTCACAGGTAAGGAAGGAGTAAGTGGCTGGTCTTTTCCGGCTTCAGGTAGAGCTCTCACCTGTGTTGACAGGTAAACTCCACAAAGATAAGCTATAATGGTTCAAGGTCAAGTTTAAAAAGTAACAAAGATAACAGGGAGTGCCGAGGGATGGCGGGGGGGGGGTTGACTGGGAGATAACAGTGTTCTATTAATACAGGTGGGTGAGAGTGGAGGTAAGGATCAGCCAGTTCATTGATAGATATGGAGAGAGGGGGAGGAGTTTGCCGGATGTATTTATAGATTGTTACAAATTGATAAACATCAATGTAAACAATTGTAGTTTTGAGGAAATAGGAAAGAAATGTCTTTGGGGAAGGGCATGTTTGGAGGTACAGTGGAATTAAATTTAACAGAAAACATTATGAATGGAAATCAGCAAGGAGGGAATGGATGTTAAAATGACAATACTGATGATGATGATGATGATGATACCATCATCAACAGGTGACCTTTATGAAAGAGGGGAAATAGTACAACCCGGAAGGACACTCACCCACCTCTTTTGTGTTGTTATTCAGGGTATCAGACAGACACTACATTGCACCTGAGATCAAATACTGCAGGACAAAGTGCGCAGTGTGGGTTCAATCTACACCAAACAGCCCCAAGTGTGATAGAATCCCCAAGCCCGGATCAAAACCATTATCCAACATATCCAGAATCCTGGGCCCCTAATGTGACACAAGATCAAAGGTTTTCGTGTTTATGCTAAAATCACAAACATTGGTGAGGCAGTTTAACCCTTTAGTATTTCATCCAGCCAGATCCAGCCTATCACGCCTATCCTACAATGTCATTCCATAAATACATAATCTTTTCATAAAAATCTTGAAGCTTTGAGATAATGTAGGATCAATTCAAAAGGATGTAACTAAACATACACATAACACTCTACAGAGTAATCCAAATGTTGAAGGGTCAATGGAGAAATATAAAAACAGAAGACAACCACAGTCACTCCCTCGACACATCGCAGTTTATTGCTTAAGCTTACGCCGATTCCTCTGTGGGGTTGCTTTGCAATTATAATAAAATAAATATATATACAGTACAGTACTGTTCCTACTTTGTGGATTTTCACTGATCGAGGGGTGTTTTGGAATGTAACACCCGCAATAGTTGAGGAATTACTGTATGACGATGGACATCAGTCACTCTCTGTATAAAGCTGAAGTTGTCTTCAGTGTATGGCAGGTTTGGTAGCCTTCAACTAACACTATCTCCTCTGAGACCCTACAGCACAAGTTGACCAAAATTGAGAGTATGATAGAAGAAGGCTTGCTCTTCCTTCCGTAGAAAAAAAAATTCAAATCGGACCATGCTAACACCAAAAATTATTTACATCAAAAAGGTGCTTTTTTTCCTATGAAAATCCCTTTTTTTTAACGATTCTTTGACTGCCATGTCGCCATTGTTCGGTGTCTTTCAACCAGAAAAATGTTCACTTAAAGAGAATAACAAGCTACATAATGCAAATTTTTACTTTTCAAAAATTCCAATTCTAAATGGTCGAAACAAACCCGAGCAACGCCGGGCAATACTGCTAGTAACTGGTAAAGACTGAGACACAAACAACACCTACACAC